>NW_009595712.1:0-6591 GCF_000690535.1 Cariama cristata
CTGCCGCCCGTTTTAAGAGTCGGCCCAGCTTTAAACGGTGACGGGGGGGCGGAAATTCAGACATTTTACTTGGTGTTTTGCAAACATGCCAAACACTTGCAAATCCCGCCATAGTTCAGGGGCAGGAGAGCTGCTGGAAAGACTGGCAGTACCTTTCTGAATGGTCTGTGGCATCTACTAGGGCAGAGTATGGAGATTTATGTTAACAGGGGCTTTCAGTGTGCAACAAGTACAGGATTCGATCTAACGTCTCCCGAGAGCCCACTGCAAACTACGGGAGAAACCCCTTGACTTCCACAGCTGGTGGGTCAGTACCACAGAAAACCAAACCAAAACAACACCCAGGGAAGACAGGAAAAGGTGAAAGCACATTGCTAAGAGCTGGAGTGCTCTACCAAGGGCTTGAGCATCCAGCTTCTGGAGGAACAGCCACTGCTGGTACCACATGATCAGAGCCAGTCTGAGGCAAGGCATTTGCGATTCAAAGAGATGACTGTGCCAGAGGCAGAAATGGAAGCCAAGTAAAGCCTCCGCTCTCCCAACCTGAGCACGACAGCAGAGGAAGGAGTTGACACCAAGTAGGTTTCGCTTTACTAAAAAGATTTTTTGTTTTGTTTTGTTTTTAAATCAACTTGCCTGCACCTGTCAGGGAGAAACCATCAACTCAGTGTAATCACAGAGATCTAGAGGGCAGTTCCTCCAGGATCATCCATCACACCCTGGTCCGGAGGAGTTGAAAAAGTTGTAATAAACAAGCAAGCAAGCAAGCAAAGGCTAGAAGGCGAGATCAAAAGGTTTACCCGGCATGCCTAGCGATGGGAATGGGGAGTGCAGCTGCGTACATGAAAGGGTTACACCCAAAAAATGAGTATGATTGCCAAGCAGGGTGGAAAGAAATTCTGTTTACAATTGCAAAGCCTCATGCTTCCATCATCATGTGTTACAGAACAGGAATCATTCCCTGCAAAATCTTCCAATTACCTTCCTTGACTTCTTCTGCACGTAGTTTCCTTTCCTATTACTTGTTTGGAAAGTTCTTTTCTGGAGCACTGTTCCCATGCAAACCAAGAATTAAAAAAACAAAACCCAAAAACGTCTGATGTCATAAGATGAGCTGTATGCCAGTTCAGACAGGATCATAATGGAAAAAAAAAAAAAAAAAGCCACAACCCTCAACTATTTGCTCTGATTCAGGTTCAACTTTTCAGCGTTACCTGTAACAAAAATAGTGATAACTTCCTGTGTCCTTATAGAGGGTCCAATTCATGGAGTCATTTTAAGTTTTATTACCAAAAAAAAAAAAAGGCATTTAAAAAGTAAAGCAAGCTGTCATTGCTTTCCTCTCTCCCAGAGCAAATGCAAGTTGTCAATATGCCTTTATGCTTTTAAAGAGGTGGTCAACTTGAAAATAAAATTTAAAAAAAAAAAAAGAAAAGAAAGAAGAAGTACTTTGAAAAACAACAACAAGGAAGACAGCTGCTGACTTAGCAATGGCTGATATTTTGAGGTCTGAGAAGCTTAAGATTGGGTCTTCCAGAAGAAAGCATTCAATACTGCAAAGACGTTAAAAAGAAGACAAAGACAGGAACTGACACGAAGCCCGTCACTGAAGACAAGACACGGACTTTGCTGACCCTGGAGGCCATTTGCTGAGAGGGAACTCAAACTCCTCCTGTTACAAGATAAGGTTAAGAAAATCATCAGCAAACAGCTGCATTGAAATGCTACTAATAATACAGTATTTTGCTTTCCTAGGATGGTTTGAAAGCTTGGTGTATTTTTATTGGACTTTCCAATGATGTCAGTTTGAGGCAGGGCTTAGGCGAGTAATTGCTAAAGGGTGAGTCTGAAAAGGGTATGATTACTGCAGGGAACGTCTGATGTGGGAAAGTGGCATTCCAGCTGGAGGGAGAGATGGGCCCGTCTCTCCTGGATCCCAATGAACTCACAGGTACCCCATGAGTGTTCCCGGCCCCGTGCAGTTAGTTATAACCGTGCAACACCACTGACCTCAGTTATTCTTCAGCAATTACTCAGGCAACAGCAATTTCATGTCCAGCATTACTTGCTGTCACAGTGCTGGGAATGCAAGCACATTTAAACCTTTAAGATATGTAGCCCTGAAGTTATTGCATCAGGCAATGGTTGCAAAACAGACAATTGCTGACTTCAGTAAGGTTGCATGGGTGTAACTGAGAACAAAATTTGGCCCGTAGCATTTGGAAGGGTTTCACTGTAAATTGTGAGAGGGATGTGGAAGAATCCTCATTTTGAAATAGCAGAGGAAGCACTACCTCCCCTGCTGTCCGTCTCCTGACCACAAAAGCCACCCATCCTCTTCTTATGAATGAGAGGAATTCCAGGTGTCATGCAATCCTCCTTTAAACCTCTCCTTTAAATTCATCTCTCCCACAGACACTGACAGCTACCAAACCAGGCCCGTAAGTAGTCTGTACCAAAACTCCCTCGTAGCCCTGAACAGTGTAGCTGCTCCTACACCCGTGACCATCGAGCCACTTGCTTCATTCAGCTTTTGGGTCTTGCCATTGACAAAGGCTGGAAGAGCTCTGCAGCTTTTTCTTTTAGACACATCTATATAGCATTGCAGTCTCTGATCAAACTGCCCAACTGCCAAAAATTGTATGAACACGAGATGGCTGGGCATCCCAGTCTCATCCAAAGCACAAGCGGTTCAATCACCTTGTCTTGCGCAGCCTGATGAACGCTGCCAGATCCGAGAGTCTGGAAGCCGCTCAGCAATGTGAGGCTACAGCTACCCTGCGAGTAAACTGCTCCTAACAAGCTACAGTTTTGACATCCCTGCTGTTAGCTTCCTTCCCACACAAATCTTTGCATCTTTTGCCTGTACTGCCCCTTCGTACAAAGCAAACCCAGAAGAGATCACCCACTGGGGGCTTTTGCAAGAGCCGCTGTGTTGGTCTGGGAGCTTACATCTCTTCATGGTCCTGGCTAACATAACTATGAGATAGCAAAAGGCATCAGCAAAGAGCTGGCTCAAGTCTGAAGGTGCTCTTATCATGCACTGACACCCTAAAGGCATGCATGGCTGACAGCAGAGCACACACTGACGGCTCTATGCAATCCATGCCTTACGTTGGAAGTTTTCAGTTGCGTCATCTTATTTTTCTTCTTCACTTGTCCCCTTTCCTTTTGGTACAAAACTCATAGGTTCTCACCTGGCTGCACTACCAAGAACAGCTACTTTCAAGACCTGATTAAAATGCACTTCATTTTCATTTAAGCCTTGCTACCAAACTAATTTCATTACGCTCAGCCCCCATTTCTAACATTTCCAGCATCTCAGTCAGTACAAAGCAAGAGAACATCGCACCACCCAGCCTCACCGATTGTCAATAAAATGTACTCATTAAACATCTTTCAAAGCTATACACAGAGCAATGCAAACAGCACAGATATTGTTAATTCCATACAAATGGTAATCCTTTAATGCTGCACAGCACAACCCATAGGCAGCCACAGGGTATTTAGTCTAATTGATGAGCTCCCTATAAAAGGGCCTGGCTGGTCACAGAAAGTTGACATCTCATTTCTATTTAAGTGGAAATCATTTTTCAGTAGCGTCTGTGGGCATTACTACTGGTTTCCCCAAACCAAAAAGACAAGAGAGAGTTCCTGGTTCACCAGTGGAAGGGGAAATAGTCCATAAAACATGTTTGACAGGGACTTGCAAGTATCTTGGGAAAGTTTTATATTTGTTTAAGTACTTAGAAAGCCAAGGCTGAAAGCAAGTTCAAATTGTTTTATGACTCCTTTATGCAATAACAAGTTTTGCCTTTTTTTTTTTTTTTTTTTTTTGACTCCACTCCAGGCTGGAGCTTGTTCAACTTTGAGGAAAGATCAGGACTGGCTTTTCTCTCCACCATCTATCATGTGTATAATGTTGAAGCACATCTTAATGCAAGAACTTTGGATGTCTGAAAGAGGTCATTACAAATATGGTATTTTCTTTTTTTTTCCAGTATTTTTCAGTGCTATAAGCCGGAATCATCAGAAGCTCAGGAAAAAGAAAAAACACACATAACTGACTCTTCTGAACTGTTCTTTTAAATCGTTTAATAACAGCTTTGAAGGAACCATTTGCTTTCTTCTGCTGCACCAATACTAATGTGCCAGAACACAAAAACCGCAGTATGTTCAAGAAACCATGTGCCTGTCTCCCCTCCTCAGCTGCGAACTCTTCAGCCCCATTTTAAGCCAGCCTTGAGTTGAGCCTTTAGCAGGAGTGAGCCCTTGGTCTGGTCCCTACCCATCCCCAACAATGAACTGCACCCTTTGCTGCACTGATGCTTCCAATGTCACGGAGGCAAGTCACTGCAAATCTGCTACCTCAGTTGCATACCCACGCAGGGAGTGGTTTTTCAAACAAGTCAAAACTGCCCTGTAAAGAGTCTCCAGCTCTCCCTGCTGTTTCTTTGTTTTGCCCTATGTGTAGCTGGTGTGTAGTCTATGGCGAAGGCGAGGAGCTGAAGTCAGGTTGGACTAATGAGGGGAACTGGCAAGCACTCAGAGCATGGCGGATACATCGGTGACAGCATCCAGAACGGACAATGGTGCAAAAGAGCCTGGAGAACCACAAAGTGGCAACCCCTTCTCCTCAACTGCTCTTTCCCCTCCAGCTTTGTTTATCTGGACCGTTGCTCCATCACTTGAGCTATCGCCATCTCCAAAGAACAACCGTTTCCCATGTTCACCACTATGAGAGCAAAGCAAGTTGTACAGTGTGTTTCATGCACTATGGTATTACCTCCTTATATTTCCTCAAGGGCCCAAATATTTGTCAGACCTGAGGTCTACCATGCATAGGGGTAGCTCTCAAGTCTACATAAAGGCCTGTTTGTAGCCCCAAGAGACACAAAGCTCTGCAACACATGCACACTTACACCCCACAAGCTCACACCTGTTCCAGGGACCACAGAATGAGAAACCTGACAAGGACAGAGGACAAGCAATTCCTCAAGTTTCTTTTCTAACCAGAAGTATAAAACCATGAAAAGCAACACCTTATTTCAAGTACACAAATTAGAATTTTTCTTTTAAACAGCAACAACCAGCAAACCCTCCACTCCCCATTTCTAGTCAGCATCAGCCTTCATCTAGTCCTGCCAACTCACAGCTCTCCAGGCTCTGTGCATCCCAAACGCAAACGCTAGTATGCAGACCAGAATGGGTCCTCTTACCACCTCAGACCAAACCTTACCCCACACAACGCTATGCACCTGACCCCACTTTAACACTCAATCCTTACTAGATCTAGTGAGAAGCCTGCTTACCCAGCCCCATCTCTCCAAACCTTGACTCCAACATACTTTGACTATTTATAGACTAACAGCAACCTCACCGATATGATGACTTTAATTTATATACCTTACAAACACCAATCTGTACAGTGAAGAATCCAGAAAGAAATTACATTTGCTGTCCAGATCCTTAACCAAATTGTTGGTAACAGACCTGCAACATCCCTCTGCTCAGAATTCAGCATCATTTTTGGTGATATAAACATTCACTCAGATTTTGCAGAGCTGCCCATTGTGAGTCCCGTCCATCTTTGAGACAACCCACAGCCAGGGCTAAGGATAGAGATGAATGAACAGGTAAATTCATTTGTGGATCCTGGAAGTACCACCAAACTAGGCTGATTCTGGATGGTACCAGCTTGGCAAGCTGCTGGCGGCATCTGATCATAGGTTTAGATTAGGGAGTGAAGGGGCTGAAGAACCAACTTTTTTTTCTTGCTCATTTAGGTACCAGAGGATTGGGATGACAGCTGGTGCTGATCATACATCCCAGGATGATGCCTGAGGAATACAGAACTTTCGTGTTTCAAGGTAAGTTGGAGCTGGGGTTACCACTCAGGGCTAAAGGCACTGAAAGGCTAGATCTGCTCCCAGACCTTGATGAGTTCTCCGGGTACCCAGCCCCCTGAGCTGGAAGACAGGAATGGGGAGCGGAATGAAGCCCCCATAATCCAAGGGGAAATGGTCAGTGACCTGCTACACCACTTGGACACACAGAAGTCTATGGGGCTGGATGGGATCCACCCAAGGGGACTCCGCGGGGGGGGGGGGGGGATTGGGCAGAGTTGTGTAAAAAGCCACTTCCCATCATTTATCAGCAGTCCTGGCTAACCAGGGAGGTCCCAGTTGACTGGAGGTTTGCAAATACGACGCCCATCTAGAAGAAGGGCCAGAAGGATGATGTGGGGAACTACAGGCCTCTCAGCCTGACCTCGGTGCTGGTGAAGGTTATGGAGCTTATCACCTTGAGTGCCATCACACAGCATGTACAGGACAACCAGGTGATCAGGCGCAGTCAGCATGGGTTTACAAAAGGCAGGTCCTACTTGACTGACCTGATCTCCTCTATGACAGGGTGACCCCCTTAGTGGATGAGGGAAAGGCTGTGGATGTCATCTACCTAGACTTTAGTAAAGCCTTTGACACCATTTCCCACAGCATTCTCCTGGAGAAACTGACTGCTCATAGCTTCGATGGGTGTACTCTTTGCAGGGTAAAAAACCGACTGGATGGCCAGGCCCAAAGAGTGGTG
>NW_009595713.1:0-31018 GCF_000690535.1 Cariama cristata
CTGCCCGCCGCCGCCTTATCAGCACTTCCACTTGTGCATCAGCTGTCTTCGGCTTCAGGCGCAAAAGGAACAGTAACCGACGGTGTCTACGACAGTAGCACAGACAAGATTGTGGATGGGGAGTTGGTCTGTTAGTAACTATGTTTTACTGATGCAGTAACTTTTTCTAAAAATAATCTTCTCTAGGTAGATGCAACATGGTAGAAAGCTTAATGTTTAATATAGTTAAATTCAAGTTATAGCTAGTATTTTCTTGCCATTGTGACCTTTAATAAGTAAATTCAAGAAGCTATAGTCTCTGGTTTTAGATAACAGCATATTGTATGGTTCATGTGATAACCTTTAGTTTTAATAGTTTTTGAAGAGGGCAGTGTACTTATTAATGACCAGGGTGATGAGACTGAGTGCACCCTCAACAAGTCCATGGGTGACCCCAAACCAGGGAAGCTGTTGATACACAGGAGGGCAGGGCTGCTATTCAGAGAGGCCTTCAGTGAGCTGGGGAAATGGACTGGCAGAAACCTCATGGAGCTCCGCAAAGGCAAATGCAGAGTGACCCATGTGTGGGATGAAATAATGTGGTGCACCATGACAGGCCAGGGACTGACTGGTTAGACAGCGGCTTTGCAAAACAGGACCAGGGAGTCCTAGTGAACAACAGGTCGTACATGAATCAGCAGTGTGCTCTCGTGGCAGTGAAAACTAACAGCGTACTGGGCTGTGTGAGTGAGCGTGCATTAGCAGGTCGAGCAAAGCGATTGCTTCCCTTCTGTGCAGCGCTTGAGACTGCTGGTGGGCACTGTGTACCTCTGGGGCTTCCCAGAGCAGGGAAAATACTGACAAACTGAAGCAAACCCAGTGGAGGGCCCCTGAGTTAGTCAGAGGGCCACAGTCCGTGAGGTACCAGGAGAGCCTTAGAAAACTGGATTTGTGCAGCCTGAAGAAGAGACAATGTGGAAGGGGGTCTGATGGCTGTCTTCACCTGCCTAAAGGGTGGCTATAGAGGATGGAGTCAGATTCTTAAAGTGAAAGGATGAGAGGTAATGGAAGAAGTTCCAGGAAGGGAAATTCTGATGAGATAGAAGAAAAAATTCCTCACAGTGAAGTAGTCAAACAGCAGAGCAGGGCCTGGAAAGGTTGTGGAATCTCCATCTTTGGACTTACTCAAAACTAGACTGGACAAGGGCTTGAGCAATCTAAGCTAGCTTTGAAGCTAGCCATGCTTTGATCTGGCTTTGAAGCTAGCCTTGCTTTGAACTAGCTATGAAGTGAATAAGGCCTATGATTTCAATAGCCTTCAATTTATAAAGCATTTTGGGATATCTTGGAATGACTGACTGCTTAAGTATGCTTAAATATGCTTTTTATCTGTTATTACAGAAGCCCATTTAGGTACAAGATAAAATTCTGCCTAGGAAATTAAGAGATTAAAGTTTAAAAAAAAAAAAGCAAACCATGAACTTAGTATTCTTTAACTCTGATTCTGTTAAAATGCATTTGCTTTGATTCTTTTTTCAAATTTTAGGAAGAAAAGAAGATTCTCTTCTATCACCCAAATGAAGTAGAAAAGAATGAAAAAATTAGAAATGTGGGACTATGTGAAGCTATAGTACAATTCACAAGGTATGAAGTCTGATTGCATGGCTCATTGTATTAGTACAAGCACTGTATTTTAAATTTCCCAGTCATACGTTTTCTTTTTTTTGAGTGTGTAGAAATATCTATATCTACATACATGTTTTCTTTCCAGGACCTTTAGTCCAACAAAACCTGCAAAATCCCTACATACGCAGAAGAATAGACAATTTTTCCATGAACCTGAAGAAAACTTCTGGATGGTCATGGTACTTATGCATGTGATATGCATATTTCTAAAACATCATATAGCAACGTTCTCAATGCATTCTGCATTGTCTAATACCAGCCCGTTCCACTTTCTAGGTTGTACGGAATCCCATAATAGAAAAACACAAAGATGGGAAGCCAGTTTATGAATATCAGGAAGAAGAATTACTGGTAATACTGAACTTTTTCATTTTTTTTCTTTTTAATGGGTTATATTGTATTTTAAGAGTACCTCCAGAAATTTCTTAGTTTGATTCTTCTTGAACTGCTGCCAAATTGATTTTATATCTATCTATCTATCTCCATAAATGGAAAAAGGGCAAAGTACTTTTCAATAAAGTTTAAAGAAGAGAGCAAGATAGAGAATTATCCAGATGGCAGTTCAAGATCACACAGTAAACATCAGTGAAATATACAGATGTGAGACTTTTAGCTTGGATTAGGCAAATATTTCTTAGAATCTGTTTAATAAAGTGCTTGCAAGATTTTAATTTAGGTATTTTTATTAGGTTTAAGTATACATGTTACTACTTTCTCAAGACTGCTAGTAATCTTTACTAATAATCTGGAAAAACAAACAGCTCATAACTGTCATGGGATTTCTTGTCCAAACTGCAGTATCATTAGGTCAGTTTAATTGTATATAGGAAGGGTTTTTGGCCGGGTGGCATAATATTTAAAAAGCTGGTTGCTTATGCTGCCTCTGTTTATTACAGTGTGTGCTAGTTCTGTTCCTCATTCCGTTCTAAGAAAAGGATTAGTGTCATAAGCACTGTATTTTGCCAGATAAACAATAAAAGTCTGTCTTTTTTTCATCTGGGTTAAGATTCCAGTCTAGTAAAAACCTGCTATGCCCACCTCCTTTAGCCTTTGACCTGGATGAAGAGAAAACTACTCAGAAATACGTTCATTTTCACTGGCCTTAGGAAAGGGCACTATTTGTAACTGGTATCTTGTGCATGAGTTAATAAGGCACTTTTGGTATTAAATGTAAGGGGGGAAGGGACTCCCTTTGTTGAAAAAGTACTTTATAAGTACAAAGAAATTCATAGCATTTTCAGTCAGCATCTATTTAACTTTTCAGAGATTGATTTCTCTAATTTGTGTGTATGCTGGCTCTTTGAAAACATACGTTATGTGTAGCTCAGCCAAAATATTTTAAATTCTCTCTCCGCTTATACTAATGTCCTCCTCTCTCTTCTGCAGGACAAGGTTTATAGTTCAGTCCTACAGCAGTGCTACAGCATGTATAAGGTAGAGTTAATGCTAGAGGCTCCTCTTCTGGGCAGAAGAAGAGATCCTCATGGTACCATTTAGATGTGCAAGCTCATCATTGCTTTGACATTCTTGTCTCATTGCTTTTGTCTGCTCTCTTCCTGAAGCTGTAAGGGTGTTGGTGGAAGAGAAAAATAAAGCTTTTCCAATTACCTGTGCTGGTTCATTAGCTTGTTGTAAAAGTAAAAGCTGCCTAATTTCTCTGAAGTCCAGATTTCTTCTTTCATGGGCAGTTATACTACTAAGCGTTTGATTTTGATGGTGTTAGGTATTATCTGTTGGAGAAACAATCCTGCATAAAGGCCATCGGTCTGGCTTTTACAAAACAAGAGCATAAGACACTTAAGTGACACAGATAAATAACTTCTCTACCGTTAAAGATTTTAGTTTTCTTTTCTAACTCGGCTTCTGCTGCCAGATATACCTGGACTCTGTGAATCTGATAGATGTTTTTTCAATAAAGAAGGGGCACATTTGGATCTACATGGGGTCCAAATACTGAGAAACAGGAGCTGTATTGTAATCTAGCTATATTCATGGCTGAGTTACAAGAAATTATTGTAAATGATTACCCAACTGACTGATATATTTTTTTTTCTTTTAACTATTAGCTTTTCAATGGCACATTCCTGAAAGCCATGGAAGATGGAGGTGTAAAAGTTCTCAAGGAGAGACTAGAGAAATTTTTCCATCGGGTAAGACCTTATTTTTCAAGTACATACAGTGTGATTCTGCATTGGAAATAAAATGCAAAAATCTTCTCTAAGTGGCTGCAGTATGACTATAAAACATAGGCAGTGGAAAAGGTGTAGTGGCAACACAAAAAGTCCAGTTACTCATTTTTTTCAAATACTTCCTGCTTCCTACTAACATGGTAGGTTCTTCAAGTGGAGTTGAGCCACAAACAGGGTTATGGCTTGATGGAACAGCTTAGCTGTTGGATGTTTTTTCTGATGGAATCGTGTTCATTCTTTGGGAATTCTGTTTTAATGTTTGAATTGGTTAGTGTGATAACAATCTGTGCAGACCTATTTGAGGTTGGTTCATCCAGTTCAGCCCCCTACTCAAAGCAGGGTAACGCTGATTTCAGACTAGACTGCATAGGGCTTTGGCTGGTTGAGTCTTGAAAATATTCAGGGATGGAGATTCCACAGCCTACATGCACAGACTTAAAGTCCCATGGTATCGTGAAGTAATGGATAGTTGTAATTTTTAACTTCTTCCCCACTTCCTCTGCCCACCGTGTGGAATTAGTAGTCATGCCTGGTAGGTTTCAGGAAATATTGCCTGTGTTGTATCTAGCCTTCAGAATTTAATTTAAATCTTTAAAAGCTAATGTTTTAGTGAAAGGATAGAAAGCAAAATCTATTTCTGAGCAAGAAATCAGTTAAATATTATTCAGATATTTTTTCACTTAAAATAACTGAGTAGTCATGTCTGGCAGAATTTTGAGTTCCTACATGAAAAGTTTCATCAAGCCAGCTTTAAAAGATAGCAACCAAGTGTCTGTCTGCCCCCGTTTTTCTTGTTTGCACGGAAGGAAGCAGAGGACTGCTGTCAGCGGTTAATTCTTTTGTGGGTAGGGACATGAATATTGATTTTTCTGATAATGAGTGGAGTGTAGACACTGTATACTGGTGTTTAAAATTTTGTTCCCTTAACAGTTTTTTAAAATAACATGTTGTTGTGACAGTGTAAACAAAAGTACAGGCTTTACTTGTGGGATTTTAGGGGGGGGTGTTGCTTGGTTTTTTTGTAAGACTGTTGTAGACTCTAGAATGAACACTTGGCACAAGGAGTGCTTGTTTGATCAGCTGGTATACTTCTGTCTAGACTAAATTGAAAAATAGAGCATGGCAAAAAAGGAAGTAATAGATTTTTATCTTTAAAACACTGTTTTTCTTTGAAGTTCCTACTGAAGATAAAACAGTAATCACTGTAGATTTGTATAACTGAAAGAAATCCAAGGAAAAGTTGTTTCTCTTTTTTGTTGGGAAATTAGAAATGCCTGAAAATTTTGGTCATGCAAGTTGTTCTGTTATAACCCTGTTGAATGAATTGGCTACGTGTTGCTGGAAGGCTTGGACTGCACTGAAACTCTGAAAGGAAATGAGACAGATTATAAACTGTGACAGAGATCTATCATACTATTTGTCTGTAACTATTTTACTTCTTGGGCTTTTTGGTAATGTGAAATGACTGTAGAGGGAGCCATTGGATAACTCATTTTTCACAGAGCAGAGCATTTGATAGTGCATTTGAAATCTCTTGGTAAAGGTTACAGTCTGTCAAGAGAGAGAATAATAGAAATTATCTTTTCCTTTGCACATTGAAAGCTAATGGATTTATCTGCTAATATTTCTACAGAGTTACCTCTGAAATTAAATATTAGTAGGATAGGCTGTGCTTTCTTACACTCTCAAAAGATGTTTAGCTAGCCTTAAAAGCTGCTGTCGCTATGATTAAGTAACAGCACGCTGACACCTGGAATCGCATTCACACACTCACACACAGAATCACAGAATAGTTTGGGTTGGAAGGGACCTTTAAAGGTTGTCTAGTCCAGGCCCCATGCAATGAGCAGGGACATCTTCAACTACATCAGGTTGCTCAAAGCCCCGTCCAGCCTGACCTTGAATGTGTCCAGGGATGGGGCATCTACTACCTCTCTGGGCAACCTGTTCCCATGTTTTACCACTATCATCATAAAAAATTTCTTCCTTATATCTATTCTGAATCTACCTTCTTTTAGTTTAAAACTATTACCCCTTGTCCTATCGCTACAGGCCCCACTAAAAAGTCTGTTCCCACATGAAGGAGTATGTCATACAAGCAGAAGTGGAACGATTGAGGGGTTTTTTTTATTGTTAGTCTAGATTACTGTGGATTAGACTTAAATTTGTCATTTAAATCTACACATTGGAAGTTTTCTGAATTCTAAAAAAACAACTGTCATTATTGTTTTAGTACTTGCAGACACTGCATTTACAGTCTTGCGATCTGCTGGATGTGTTTTGTGGAATCAGCTTCTTTCCACTGGATAAAATGACTTACTTGAAGATTCAGTCATTTATTAATAGGATGGAAGAAAGCCTGAACATAGTCAAGTATACTGCATTTCTCTACAATGACCAGCTTATCTGGTAGGTACTTCAGTAATTCTTTTGTGTGTCTTCCTATTTCTCATCCTATAAATAAGTGCCATAATAGCAAAGCTTCTGAAACAGTGAAAGAGTTGCATGAAAATGAGAAAACTGAATAGTAGGATGAGTGATACGTAAGAAAGGCATTGGTCTTTAGCTTTAAAATCTCTAACCTGTATTGAACGATTACTTCCAAGTTGGCCTGGGAGCAGCTAGAGAAGTGTCCCTCTTTCCATTGCAAGAGCCTCTGTGCATATACACAAGTTCCTCTGTAGGATCTTTTATTAAAGAAGGTTAATTAAAGGATTGTTCTTCATATAGTTTTGAACCAGAAAGTTGCAATGCTTGTGAAGAGTTCTACTTAAAAGTGGACTTAAGAATAGTAGACGTGATCTTTGTTTGTTTAAATATTGTTTCTGTTTCTCTTCTGGTTTATGACTAATTTAGATGTGTTTTGTATTTAGCAAATAACTATAACCTTTTATTAAAAATGGGTGTTCTGGGATTGAATCTACTGAGACACTGAAATGTTGCTACCCTACTTTGGTATGTGCTTTGCTTGGGTTTTGGTTAGAGGAAAATGTGTGATCTGAACTGCAGCACAAATATCACTTGTGTTTCCTTTTCCCCCATGCTGTTCTAGGAGTGGACTGGAACAGGATGACATGAGAATTTTGTACAAATATCTCACAACATCTCTGTTTCCAAGGCACATGGAGCCTGAGGTATGGTAGTTAGGGGGTTTGGTGGGGGCGTTGTTCTTGGTTTTGGGTTTTGTGGTTGTGTGTTTTTTTTCCTTCTTTTCTTTTATCTGGTACCACTAAGGGCTAAAATACCAGAGAGGAATATCTCTGTTCTTCTTGCCCACTCGCTTAAATTTTAGTTTAGAAATTCTGAGATGTATTGCTTCTGGGACACTTTACTAAACTCAGTAGTATTTGCACCTAACACTTACAGTGTGAATTGCGCTGATAATTTGAATATGGGATGGTGATAGGGAGTTTACTGAATGTTGATGCCTGATGACTGCTCAGTACTGCAAATGAATCACTTCAGCTTAATGGCTAAATGCAACATGGAGTGCCGTAAGACCACATGGAGTTAGTTATCCTTCCCCCATCAGAAAGCTCCATAAGCTAAGTTTTAAAATTAATAAATGGAAAATCAGAATGCCTTGTTCTATCAGCATCTCTTACACTTTAGCTTTACCTCCTTCATGTTACGCAAAGGGCATATATCTATCTTCATGAGTGATAATTTCCACAAAGGAAAATTTGTTTTGATTTGATTTAAAGACAATCCACAAAATATAACAGAAAATACCTCTAAGCTGTTTTTTCTTGTGTGTGCTTTTTTGCTTCAGTTAGCGGGAAGAGATTCTCCAATACGTGCTGAAATGCCAGGAAATCTACACCACTATGGAAGGTAGCTCTTGTTTACTGTCACCTTCTACTGCTTCTTCCCTCAAGGGCAAAATGTTGGGAGGAGTACATATATTTTGAGTACATATTCCACACACAGTTGATTCCAGAGAGTGACACAGTAGTTGGTGCAATATAAAACTTGATCTCTGGAGAAAAAAAAAAATAAAAAAACCCCCAAAAACCAGGTTTCATTAACATTCCTGCATATTTATTTTTCTTCACTGCTGTTCTTAATGCACTGTGTGAAAAATTTTGGAACTGTTCCGGTCATTTTTTTCAGTCAGGCACTTCAGACAAAGGTGTAGATTTAATCTAAGGATTTATCTATTTATTTTTCCTCTGTACTCAGCATGTCAGACTGGGGAATTCTGTACTTAAGCAGCTGGGCAACGTTATTTTGAAAAATTGTGGGTTTGGACCTGTTTCTTTAATCACGATAATTCCTCTTGCATGATTTGTGTTCTTTTGGGATTAAGGCACTGGTGCACGCTCCCTGTTCCATCTCCCCCGCCCCCCCAAGTTTAGGTGCTTCTAATACACCTCTGTGCTACCTAAAACTAATTTGATTGTACTGCTGGAAAGCAAAGGAAGAGTGCTTTCCCAGTAGCAACAAAGAAAACGTTTTTAAAGATCGTCACAACTTGAACGTGAAAAGAGTTTTATTGTTGTTCCTTGCTGACGATATGCGTAGTTTTATTTCCTTAGTGTTACTCTGGCTTTCTGATCCTGTTTCTGTAACTTTTTGGAGCATATATGCAAGTAATACTTTGAAAATATAAGACTGCTGAGATAATGTTTAAAGGGCTCTATGCCAGTCTGGATAGCTGAAAACTCATTGTATTTAAATGTATTCATATATACAAATAATTGCTAATTTCAAGAATATCAGTGAAATAGGAAAAATGGAAATACAAGAATTCATCACATCTGACCTACTGAATTATTTTCTAGGTTTCTTACTGGACCTTTAAATCTTAATGATCCAGAAGCAAAATGCCGTTTCCCCAAAATATTTGTTAACACTGATGACACTTATGAAGAGCTTCATTTAATTGTTTATAAGGTATTAGATTTTTCTCTGCAATTATTCCACAGAATTAGTAATCTATATACAATGAAGACAACAATGATGTGAAGTACTTACAAATTGTATAGAAAGATGCATTGATATGACCAGGTTAAAGCAAAGAGACAGAAAACTGTGGTGTTTCTACCAACAAGCTTTAACACCTGAATCCACTTTTCCCCTCTCCTGTACCCTTCCCAAAACAAACAGTTGTTTTATTAAAACAAAATACCAGCCTTCAGTTACTTTAAGTGGTTTTGTACCTGGCTTTATGTAGCATTAATCAATAAAACAAAAAAATAGTTCTTTTTAAAATGAAATGCAAGTTTCTTGCAGACATATATCCTTGCATAAAATGCATTTTTAGCAAATTTTACCTTGTTCCTACTACTTAAAAACTGTTAACTGGGCTGAATTTTAAAATCCTAACTATCCTGTGTTGTGCAGGATTGCCAAGAGATTATCCTATTGAAGTGTTAAAGTAGATTTTTTTTTTTTTTAATTTAACTGGTTTAGGTGTGTGTGACCTCACCGAAGTATTGTCGTTTATTTGAGGTAGTTGAGGTAACCTGTTGTAAATGGTTTTCTTGCTTTAACTTTTTTGTTCCAGGCCATGAGTGCAGCTGTCTGCTTTATGATTGATGGTAAGTACCTACTAGCATTATTTATTTGGCAAGACATAGTTAGTACAAAATGCTATTACACGCAACTTGTTTTACTCTTGAAAAATACTCATGTTAATTTGTTATCTGAGTCCTTCATGACTGCTTTTATCAGTATTTTGATTTTTGTTCCATTGGTATAAGTAACTCAATCTCCACAATAAAATGACTAAATATTGTTTCATTTAGCCGTGCATTTTCGAAATCATGCGTAAGGTTATAATTAAGAGAGAAATTTGTCCCAGGTCTCTCACTGATGTTTAAAGAAAACAACTACAGAAACTGTACCTTCAACTGTGGGAAGAGAATCTCATCTCTCCTTTTTCTTTACCTGCCACCTAGCTTCAATTCCGCCTACGCTGGAGTTTTGCCGTAAACTGGACAGTATTGTTGGGCCTCAACTCACCGTGTTAGCATCAGATATATGTGAACAATACAACATCAACAAGAGAATATCAGGGTTGGTACCACATTTCTGTTCCTGTTGGTAGTCCCTGATTAGTTGGGTAAAAATTAGGTTTAATGAACTGCTTAAATAATGGTAACATGATTCCCAGATGTTGAAAGCATTGAGTTAACTGTGTACTTTAAATGATGTTTGTCTACCTTTCTGCATCTTAAGCGTTTATGAAGTGCCTGTTGTTGCATATTTAGGTCTCCCTAAAGTAACAACATACATGTTATAAATTTAGGAACAAATGTTTATTGTGTGGCTGAAACCTTTTTCCTCTATGTGCATAACTATTGCAGAAAAAATCATGTAGATTCTAAGATAAATCTCAGTTATCAATTGAGATTCTGCCTCCTCATCCCCCAGCTGTCAGCAGAGTATTCAGGTGCAAGAGATGGAACTTCTAGGTTTTGCTTCTTTCACGTGTGAACTGAAACTAGCTGACCTGTGGAGATGATGAGTTCTACAGATTACTGTGCTTGCAGAAATACATACAAGATGGCAAAAATGCCAGCTGAAGTGGTAGTCTTCTGTCACTGTCTCTCATACTGAAGTAGAGAAGTAGCAGTTCCTGCAAAATCTTAACTTCAGTTTATACTTTCTTCCTTGAGGAAAACAGAATCTCATAATGTTCACAAATAGCGCTTGGGCTAGTAGAACATTTGAGTTTTTAAAAAAAAAAAAAAAAAAAAAAATTAAATACCACTGTCTTTGCCCACGTCCTTCTTTGTGCTGATTTCCCTTGACTTCTGCTTTCCCAGGCTGCTGTTTTCTATAATGTTAAAAGAACTGTATTTTTCACATCAAGTGGACACTGACACCACTAGCTCTGAGTATTGCTGTAGTCACAAGTACTTATAGCTTTGATGGAGTGTTTGTAACTCTTAACTGTTACAAATCCTAAAGAAAAATGAAGGTCCAGACACTAGAACAACTTTTGTTTAACAGTTTGAAACGGGGATTTTAGTGAGTGGATTATTTGGTTACCATGCAAGCTTTACAGTTGAGTACTTTTTCCAGAATTACCGTTTCTTGAAGTGTTGCCATTTATGGTAGGTGAGGGGAAAAAACTATCTTATTTTTTCTGTTTTGCAGGACTAAGGTAACTACTTGAGGGCAAAAAAGAAGTCAAATGAAAAAGGATGTTAATGCTTTGGAAAATACACTTCACTTAGAACTATAGCTGACTTTACATAAAATTGTATTTATTTTTAGATAAATTTGCTAGTTGGGGAAGCAAGAACAGCATCGCATATGACAACAAAAGAGGAATTAAACCAAAGATAGGTGTGTGTGGCTGAACTCACTTAGCAGTAGCAAGCCAAATCAGCAGAATCGCAGGGTATAGAATAGGATGTGCTTGAAACTGTGCCAATCTAGTAAATCATTAAACTTGGGGGTGTTTTATGTCATCTGGGACTGGCTTTGGCAGCTTTAACTCTTTTAAAGTTTAATGACATGGTGTCCTCAAAACATGATACAGTTTCTTGACACTAACGCATCTGGGTGACAGAGAGCAAGGGTATCTAGTTGTTTGCTAAGGTGAGTGGTGTCATCACAGTATCTCCCTAATTCTAAATAATACATAGCCTGAAGTACCAATTACTATAGCTAGTTTTTGCCAGTCTGAATTTGTTGTGACTTCTACCAAAACTATGGCTCTAAGTGACAGATTTTTATAGTAACTTAATAAAAGAGGAAATAGAGGAAGACTGCCAAGGCAGGAGTTTGAAAATAGTCTCTTGCTTGGCCCACAGAAATGTTGGGGGGAAATCTAATTGCCTGGATCAAGGTAGAGTTCTTTCTTTTGATTGTAACAAATAACAAAGACCTGAATGGAAGATTACTTGTTGATCAAATTAAAGTCCTAGCATTTATGCAAACAAACTACTACTGGGAAGTGGGACAAGGCCTTTAGACTCCCCTGTGTCTATTTACTAGCAGCCTAAGCAGCAGAAGGGGAAAAACCACTTGGTTTTGCAGGGTTGGGGTTTTTTTGGGTTTTTTGAAAATGTGTGTTAAAATGAAATTTGATCATGCCACAAGTCTTAACGTACTTGGGTCTTTTCAACATGAAGATAGCTGTCTTTGTGAAGTCTGTGCTTATAGAACATGTCGGTATTCACAGGCCACTTTTTTTGTTTTGTTTAAAATCTTCCTAGGGCTGAGAAGGAGCCTCAGTTTAAGTTTATTTATTTCAATCATATGAACCTGGCAGAGAAAAGCACCATTCACATGAGGAAAACACCCAGTGTATCACTTGCATCTGTTCACCCTGACCTCATGAAGATTCTTGGTGACATCAACAGTGACTTCTCCAGGTAATGCTTAACTATTAAATAGTCTTAACTCCTTCTATCAAGTAGCTTTTTTCAAATGAGTGAAGCTTTCATGTCGTCTTGTTCATGGATGGCTATTCATAGCTCTGAGATAAATGGTGTAACATGGGTCATATTTGCTATTTTGTGTTTGTTAGAAGTAGTCTGTCTTAAAAAAACTTCTATTGTTCTTTTAAAAATATAATTTAAATAAGGGCCAGGGCCTTTATCCAAGAAAATATCTCATCTATTTGAAGCTTCAGAGTAGCCATAACAAATTTAAAAGGGATGTGAAGCCTAGTCCTTTTGCACTTAAGTCTCTAATCTCTGGGTAAATAGTATACAGGACAACGAAACCTGCTCCTGTCTGTATTATACTCTCCTCTGAAACAGCTGGCTGCTTTTAGGGACTAGACAATAGATGAAATGCAAACCTTGCACTTACTACAGTACTGATGATAGAGAATATAACTGGCTGCTTGTCAATGGGTATCGTGCTTCAAGGTGAGAGAGACCCGCTGTCACTATAAAAATTAATAAAGAACATGAAAATGCTGAATGATTGTGGTGTATATAACTCTTAGTTAACGACCAGCAATTTTTGGACTCTGCTTAAGGACAAGGCTTTCATTTTTCTATAAATGAAAAAAGAATGTTTCATCATATTGTGGAAGTATTCAGTTAGTGACAGCTTTATGTAACATCTCTAGTTGTTCAGCATGGTTTAGTTCTAGGTTTAACAATTAGATACATGAAAACTTAGTATCACCATTCCAGCTTCCCTTACTTGGTCACTGTGTAGCAAACCATAGTTCTATGAAGTGTGTCCTTAACAGTATGGAGGGTAGGTGTTTTCTTCAGAGCACTGGAGTGTTTGGCTGATGGACAAATTAATGATTTACTCATCTGGGGATGTAATTGTCCTAAGCAGCCATTTATGAAGCCTTCATCTTGGATTGCTGAATTATGTCTAAGTATTAGTAGTCTGTCTTTGATACTGCACAACCACAACAATTTATGCCATTAAGCTGTCCTAATGATTGCAAATAATGTTGTTGAAGATGAACTTGCTGCTATCTTCTTTATTTTCTAAAACTTCTTTCAGAGTCGATGAAGATGAGGAAATTATTGTGAAGGCAATGAGTGATTACTGGGTAGTTGGGAAAAAGTCTGACCAGCGAGAACTGTATGTTATTTTGAATCAAAAAAATGCAAATCTGATTGAAGTTAATGGTAAGGATTGGTTTTTTATTACCTTTAAATGCAGTTACTACTAAAATGTATGTCCCTGGACAAGTAATAATAAAATCCATCTCACAAGAAATCTAGAGAGATTGATCTGTCATAGACCAGGTAAGTTTGCATAAGGTTTTAGTCTGCCTTCTACCAGCTGTGACAGAACAGTATAAATATTCAGCAGGCATTCTTAATTATTAATTAGTCATTCTTCCTCCTTCAAATAATAGGAGAGCTCTGTGAGCTTAGTTTAGGAGTAAATAATGAAGTGCATTACAGGTGAGAGATTAACATATTTACGTCTGAGGTTTTATTTGTCAGTGATCCATGGGTACACTACTTATATGTAATCGCTGTCCTGTCAGTGATCCTCACTCCATTGTTGTCTTGCTTCTAATGCTGTTTTGAGAATTATTTACTATGACTAAGAGGGCAAATTAACATTAAGATGCAATAAGCTTTTAAACAGACTTTAAGAGAAATGGCAGTTGGAGTCATTTGCAGCAACTTTAGGGCTCTCTGTTTTAATAGGAGGCAATGTGCTCACTTGGAAAAGTATTAATTCTTTTCCATCATCCAAGACCAAAGCCTAGCAACCTAAATTTAAAAAAGAGCCATGAGTTGTGAGACTCGCACAATGATTTCTAATTGTCTTTCAGGATCAAACCTGCTACACAGAAACAGTAAATGAGTTCTTTTGTGCCCAATAAACTCAGGCAGTGTTGTCTGCCAAGTAGCATAAAACAAAAATTTTGCTGACCTGACTTTTATTTATTGTAACAGACTACGCTAATCCCTGCTTCCCCTAAAAAGAGGTTACAATATGCTTCCTTGTGTTGAAGCAAAGTCTCTGCTGCTGCAATGTACAAGTTAGACCAGATGAATGGCCCAGCAGCAAACTCAAACCATCATTTACCCTTTAGCCACTTAGAATACAACTCCTCTTTCAGACAGTGTGAAACGTCAGACTTGATTCAACTTTCTCCTACTGAAGAAAGAATAACATTAAGTGTAGTTCTACATTAGAAACTCCTAGGCTTTTTTTTTCTCTTTGAATTTAATTGTATTCTCCTTGATGATCCCTAGGGTTTTTCTTGCGGAGGTTCCTGTAAAATACCATACTGAAATATCTTATTTTTATTTTTTTACAGAAGAAGTCAAGAAACTTTGTGCAACACAGTTTAATAATATTTTCTTCTTGGATTGATCTACAAAGGGCTGATTTATTGAAGATGTCAATGTGAGACACTTGTTCAACTTGAAAAGTTATTAGTCATATTATTGACTGGAATAATGACAATAGTAAAGCAATACTTGCTTTGTAAGAATCAAATTTCTACTAAAATCTGTAAACTCTGATCATAAAATTTTTAGATTTTAAAAATGTTTACGTGCAAATTAATTAAAAACCAGTCTGAATTCATCTGTATCATTCCATCCTGATATCATTATGTGAATATTTTACTGGAAAATAAAACTAATAATTGTTACACTTTTAAGGGCACCTTTTTGTTTTCCTGTGTTCATTTGCATCATGTGACTTTCTACTAATTTTCCACAATGTGAAACTACACTGGTTACAAAAGACCCCCCCCGGTTGACCTGTTCTTTGCAGCTCCTGCTTCAGCCTGATTTATATTCTTTGTCAAATTCTGACTTGTTTATATGCAGTATTGTCAAATAAACCATGTTTTAAGCATTGGGATATACAATCATGAGAGGATACCAGTTCTTGTATCCACTTAACACTGAGGGAATTTTTAGGTACAAGTCAAATACTGACTTCTGGAATAGTTTTGTTTAAAGGGTTTCACTCATGTAAATGAATTGTTCTTTCCCAACACCCTTGGTATAAAAGCAGAGAGTTTCCCTCTGAAACCAGCAAGTCTTGTGCATACAGTTTTATCATACTTGTATTTTAGACCTTACTGCAAGTGTGGTTCTTCTGTTGTTTTTTGCAGTGGTGGTTTGTTGTTTTTTTTTTTTTCTTTCCCCTTATTCAAAGAGTACTTACTTTAAGCTTCAGTAGTTCTCATCAGATTTATTTCTGCTTTTTCTTTTTGCCAGCAGGCACCTTGGTAACAGGTGGGGGTGCTACCGTGGGTGCCTCTTCCTTCAGAGGACAGGTTCCTCTAACTCCTCACAATCTGCAGTATTGGAATCAGATGTCTTTTCTGCTGCAGCTGCTTCTTGCCTTCTTGCCTCTTCTGCTTCTCTTCCAGCAATAAGTCTGAGTGAACAAACTTGAAATTTAATGTACTGCAAGAAGGCTGAGACAGATTTATACTGGCTAAGCAACTACAGCTATATTCACAGTATTAGCAGCATAAACTGTCACATTGTAGAGAAGCAGAAAATCTCTCTAGTTATCACTTCATGTCTGACATAGTCTGTAACCTGAAAGCAGCCTGTATTTGTTACTTCTGACAGTAATAGAAGTCACAAGAGTTACATTCTGTATGTTGCTTATTATACCTGGATGAGTTTGTTTTCCCAGTTACAGTATGGTATACTACTTTATTGAAGCACTCTTCTCATTTTCAATACTTTTGTTAGTATAAGAGGTAACAGTACTTCATGATAAGAATACAACACTCACCTATCCAGCTCCTCATCCTTGCGCTTTCTCAGCTCAGCTAATTCAGCATCCCGTATTTGATTTTCTTTTATTTTTTTCCTCAGTGCTTTTTCATGCTGGTAGGCAGGAAAGAACTTGGTTGTAAAAAAGATTTCAATCTGACACATCCACAGACTAAATTCCTCATCTTGTTCAGTTTTGGCTTCTTTTAGTTCACCTGCAACATGTGAATTAAATATGTTTATTTAGCAGAGCACTTCTATTTCAAATGTGTTTTGGACTACAATATTTCAGATTTGATACTCCACAATGGGAAAGTCTGGGTTCTGCATGGTACGGATGATGACAGCTGTGAGAAACCTTTAAATGATGCATTTGAAAGGGGATGGCCCTTTTGTGGGTCTTCAGAGTGACTTGTCACTGGGAATGGCATCAAAAGAATATGAACTTTCCCCTTTAATCCTATGATAAATGTCTTCTGCAGTAATCTGATGACAGTTCAGTATCCATGACTCCTATGCGTGGGGGAATGGAGGAACAGACATGACTACCTGAAAGACCAGAATTGCATGCAAGCATCCAGTTGTCATGGCCATCAAAAAATAGGCTAGGGCCCATCTGCTGGTTTGTAAAGGATGTTTTTTTCAGATCTGTAACTTTTCAGCCATCAGATTTCAGTGAAAGGGCTGATGACTACACAAAGATCCTTGCCTACCTCTGTTCTTGGATTTGGGTTCTTTTATCTGTAGAAAACATTTAACAAGCACAAAAAACAACCTAGATGAGATCTGCTAATCAGCCAGAAGGCAGATGGTATAAAAAGTTTACCAGCTTCAACATACGAAAATGTTCTTACTGATTTCTCTTCTGTATGAATGCTGGCCTGTCATAACATAAGACATCCTACCCCAGCTAATGGTGGCACACCATTAATAATAATTCTTACATTAAGTAAAAGAAGCAAGATATAGCAGTAATATCAGTTTGTCCAAGACATTAAAAAAAATGGGCAGGCTTGCAGATTGAGCTTCTCATAGAGTAAATACATGTTACAGCTTGTAGATACCCTACAAATAAAATGTGGCATTTTAAAACTGGGGAAACTATTTAAGCCAATGCTTCAACGTCTCATTTGTTTCATTTTCTTTAAAAAAATCTCTTTAAAAATTTTTCTTTAAAAAATCTTCCTCCAGAATTGATGTTCATTTACTGCCCTCTTGTGACAAGCTGAAATCTGCATGTACAATTAAAATTCTGCAATTCAAGAGGGATTTTTTTGTGTTAAGTCTTAGAACAGTAGGACTGCTTTTCCTGCCAATTCCTTTGCTGGACAGAAACCTTGTTCTTTTTCTTCATCCCAGCTGAACAATGATACATCATCTTTGATATCTCCATGAGTTGTGTGAAATGAGAGGACAGTATCTGATATTGCAAAGAAAGAAAATTAAAATCACCGAGTCTGTAATTCTATGCATTAAATACTGGGTTTGCTCTTCAGCACAAATGAATATAAATTGTTAATCTGACCTTACAGCTAGACCTGTGATTGAAATATTTCTGTACTGATTAAAAGTTTGTTTATAATGGAGGCACAGTGCAGAGTTCAATCTCCTGTTTCCATGCCCAAATGAGTGGGACAGACCAGGAAGAATTTAGTTTTAAAAAGCTTTTACGCTATTTTTAAGGAAAATGTGAAAGCTTCTAATTAAAAAGCACATAAAGTTCAGAGATTCAAACTTGCCGAGCTACCTGTGTATCGCAGGTGTGGAAAGCCAAACATAAACCTTGCCATAATCGCCAAACTGAATGCTGCTACCCTCTGTAATTGCAATACATCCAGCTGTTTCAATGATCAGCTACTGTTTCCATCATCTTTAAGGTTGTAGAAAGAGCAAATCTCCACTAGCACCACTGTTTATAGATGCTTATGGTAACTATAGTACTCACCCAGTAGAAATTCTTGAGGAGGATGCCCTCCGTCTTCACAAGGTCTCAGTGGCTGGCAAGAAGTTTTAAATTTGGTTACCAAATCCCTGGACTTGTGTTCAAATTAAAAAGCAAAAATCACATGTCCATTTCAGTCATGCAAATTGCTATCTCCAAAGCATTCTGGCAACCAAACACATTCTGCAATTATGCCTATTTCAAAACATTTAAATTGCATGAGTGTTTCACGCTTTCAAGTATTAGCAACTTGGTCATAACACTTTACCTTTGATACCAGCCAGGGAAGTAGGATTATCCTATTTCAGAGCTAGAGAAAGACAGAAGTACAGAGAATGAAAGCTCCTGTTCTTAGACACGTCCCTCTGTTCTTAGATCTTGCTCCACATACTATTATTCATCTGCTCCTGAGGAAACAATAATGAATTTCTACTCCTGACTATAGGAATACACTCCAGGAATTATACTGAGCGAAAAGGACAGAACAACATTCTAGAGTGTATTTGAGAAGGATGCTTTGAAATCTTTCCGTCATCCCAAGCATCTTCTGCAGCCTGATGATGCCACTCTTTTCAGATGAGTGACAGTAAAAGTCTCACGAAAACTCAGGTCAAACACAATTCTGTTTTCTAAGTGTTGGTATATTTTCTAAAAGGCAGGAAGTTTCCAAATTCTCTGTCTGATTTCCACAATTCCAGTACAAAACAGTAATCCTTACTATCTTACCCTGAAATCACAGAGATCAAACAGAACATATTTGTTCTTGGAATATCAAGAATCTCGTTGTAGTCATACGCTGGGTATAAAATTGTAAAGGCAGTGAAGGTGAAAAGTTTGCTGGAAGAATTCTGAGAAGTGTTCTAGGAATTATATTACAGTTACCTTCCCCAGTGCTTCTAAGCCTCTCTGCCCACTTCTTAACCTTTCATTCCCCACCTTGTGAATAAAGATAAAACTGTAGCTTTGCTCACCACTGTTTTAGTTAATGTAGAAGATACTACCCAATATCCTAAATAACAATAGCTGAGTGTATGTGTGGGAGCAAATGCTTTTAATTAGCAATGGGAATGCACCACTTCTAGGCTCATACATGCACCCAGGCATGGGAATAGATTGTATTTAATATTAGATTAAATTCTAGTCCCTTTCACAACTTAAAACTACCTTGGCTACTCTGTCACCCATGAATTGCAAACCCTCTGCTCCATCTTTCAGTGTGGGCTTTTTATATGCCTCATGTTTCTCTATTTCGTCTTGCAACATGACAGTTTTGCTTGAAGACAACCATGAACAAGCGTAAAGCTCAGCTGCCTTGGAAATGTCATCGTTTATGTCTGTACCAATTATATTTCTGCTGTACGTGCACTAACAAAAAGCAAACACAGAAGAATTTTACGTTCAGTACATTCTAAATTAAGATTTCTTTTGGTCTTGGAAAATCTGACTGTTTTAACTGGACCATTTCGCTGTGCAACTGCTTGCAGTGATGCAAGGGAATGGGTTCCATAGGACAGGAACAATTGGCCAGAAAATGGGAAGTGGTGGTGTTCAGTGGCACTACTGGCTTACAGAGACTGGGAAATCAGGTGTTTCTGAATGCTCTTTGAATTAATAAAAACACTTTCATCTTGTACATCATTCTGAACAATAACAATTCTAATTCATGCCTTCAGCTACCCTATGTATCTAAATTGCACCAGTGTCACAGGCAGCACCTTACAACCTACAAAATCCTTATTCAAAAGTTTAGCAAAAAGAAAAAGAGCATAGCTTAACAGCTGGGAAACAGCAAGTCTTGCTACATACAACAACTGCAATGCCATTTTTACAGTGCAATTTTAGACATTCAACTTAAAGCAGGAGAGGCGTATCTTCCACAAGTCAACCAATCCGTCAATTGCCCTTTGAACACCAGAAGACTTGTAAGTACTTTATGTGTATTTATAGTTATCTAGGAAAATGTGCAAATGCGTTAAAACTGTGTATACTGATGTTACAATCTAAGATAGCAACAAAGAGAAAAAGCAGAAGGACCCAATCAAATGATGTTTTATCCAAAAAGAGGACATTGGTTTCTAGGTTCAGGAAAGAGAACATTTGCAGGGCCCGACTTCACTCTCTAAGTGGACATATAATAATAATTAACAGGTCTACATCAACTTTACCTGGGACAGAGAATATTCTGGGTGCAGAGACACATTTGTGGTTCCCTCGAAGAGACTCTCGATTCTAAAGCTACTTCTTTTCTGATTATCACAAGCTACTTGCTCCTTAATCATATCACTGGTAACATACACCAACGCGCACTCAAGAAGAGCTTCAACAAATTCAAGAAAAACCAACTAGAGTAAAACAAACACAGTGATAAATTCATTCATTTTTGCAAAATCCTTTCATTAACAGGCATATGTACTTGAGCAAGCAAAGAACTCAAAAGTGATTGGTTGTGAAGCCTCACTGGCCTCATTTATCTAGCCAAACATCCCTTTTTCTGAAGAAAAACTGAAAACAGCCAAAGCTCAAAAAATGTAGGAGGTGATATACTGCTTTATGCCTTATACAAGTCATATTGAAATAAAATACTGCATAGATTTTTGCTGTATCTGAAGCTATGAGAAATTTCTCTAACAAATAACACACAACTATTGCTATTACCTAAAGCATTTAATTGCATACAGTGCTTCCAGAAACCCCAAGAATGGGTGTATAATGAATCCCTTAGCAAGACTTACACTGTGTGTTCAGTTTATCAGATACTGTTTAAAACAATAAATTCAATTATGTCATTTACAGTACACCATCACTGAGTAAGACCTAATTCTTTAACGGAGAAGGCTTTCTATAGCAGGCCAGCTGTCAGGTAGCACAAGCATCTTCTACAGTCACTACTCGACCTTACTGAGGTGGCAGCACTTCACACGTCACTAAGCAGGTTTCTTGGATCACCAGAGTTTCAGCATCAGTGGGTTCACATCTTAATTACTAACCCATCTTAACATTTCCAGTGCATGCCTCGGCAGCTGGAAGTGCTGAGATTCATCCCTGTGTATTCACTGTATACACATATTGTCAGGCAATTGCCCCACAGGCAGAACTACTACTAGCAGCAGTCTCCTAGAAATGGTATTTCACCCTCTGGGTTACGGCACTCCTTTTAAGGAGTTATCCATATGGTCAGGTAAGCTGTGACTGTACTGAGAAGGGTAAGATAATAAGAAAAACATAGAAGTACATGAGCTAAACTGGAAGATATAGGCAGAACAAAGGAAGACAAAAATAGAGGCTCAAGTTTGTACTCTTTTCTTTTTTTTTTTTTGGAATACATTATTCCATCTTCCTCCTGTTCTAGCAGACAGGACAGTATTTGCAGCATTTTTTAAAAGTAATGTTAATTGTTCCTGTAGCAATGAACTATGATTTTTTTTTCTCCATACACACCTCTGGCTCCAGGTTGATAATACTGCTATCACATAGAGAGGGACCACCTTTGTCAAGTATTTCCACAAGTCTTGAAGTAGTTAATTGTTTGCTGAGAAGTTTAAAATCCTGAGTAAGAGTAAATGTTACATGTTAACAGCACTTAAGGCATTCCCATATGGGCCTAATCTAACTCTCTTTAAAGCCTGTATCAAAATTTCTAGTGGTTTCAAACAATACTTCCAACATACGTAATTACTGACAGAGTGAAACTCTGGCCCTACTGAAGTCAATGGGAATTTTTCCTAGACCGCAAAACCAGTGTTAACATAGAACTTGTGAAAGCTCACAAATAAAAATATTAAAAAATTACAATTTTGCCATCTGATTTTTTTTTTTTTTTTTTTTTTCATTTTAAAAAGGCTTGGATTTAAACAGTGGCAGTGACCCAAAATCCAAGCATATCAATGGGAATAGTTCCCTAGCTTCAGTGTAATCTTGATCTGTCCCTGAATTACTGAATTCTAGTAAAGAATCTCATGTTCATCTTGCAGGATATTAAATAAATATGTTAATAAATAAAATGGTTTATTGTGTTATTTTAAAAGCTGTCAGTCTTTGAGTTCTACCAGTAAGACATTTTCATATATATACTGGGGGGGGGGCAGCAAAAATATTTATATTCCCTTAAAACATATTTGTCTAAGATTTGATTATTTGCAATGATCAAGTATGAAATCAGAATTCAATCCTGCAAAAGTACATAAATAATTTCTGTAGAACAACTGTCCATTTAATGTTTATTGGACAGTTTGTATAAATAACATTGCTGCTACCTTTTCAACTGTGCAGAAGCCACAGGGAGTATTTTAAAATATTCATATAAAGTGAACAAATAAAGCGCATCTAATCACATCAAATAAAAAAAAATTTAGATTATTACATTCAACATCCAAAGGAAGTGCCTCTTTTTCATTGTGGGTTCAAATGGAGGTCTGGTACTTGGTCTACAAAAAGCTCTGTATATTTCCCAGCATTTGTCCATGTAGCTCATGGCAAAAACTGTACATTGTTCTTCAGAAAATAAGATACCTTTAAAAATTAATTGGAAAAGATAACTGTTACAATAAAACTGTGATGTATGTGGTACTGACTGATGAATTCGGCACAGCACAGAAGTACCACCATTACTTACCTTGGATACGACAGGCAGCGGGAATCACATTCCTGGACATCATTTCTAAGAAACACTTAGGCAGATAAGGACCCTTCCCTCTACAGCTGAAACAAAAATACTCTTATCTGGGAAGACTCAAACTGATTACGCTGAAAGAAATTTCACGAAAAGAAGAAACTTACTTGTGCTCTTCATGATAGATACGAAATGCTAGATGAATAAGGTAAGATAAAAATGTTCTGAACAGTAAAGTCTCATGTGGACTATGTATCTCCTCAAGTGGTGTTTTATCACCTAAAAAATTGAAGAAATAAATCTCTATTGCCATCATGTACATTAAAATGCTTATAAGCATATTGTCAGCCTTTCTTATCCTCTCCATCTCTACCTATCACAGTGTAACAACACTCCTGGGAGAATCAAACTAGACACAGCATCACTTCCAAACAAGCAGATCAAGGAAGAACTGTCCACCTATAGCTGAATCCTGTAAAATTCTCTCTTTCTAGAAATGCATCCACTCAGCATATAGAAGTGAAAGGGGAAGGGAAGTTGGAGTTACACCCTTCACATACTAGGGACACTGGAATGCATCCCACTGCAGGTCTAAATGGAACTGATTAACTGGCTCTATGGAAGAAAAAAATAAAACAACGTACTACATGCAAACCAAAGTTAAGAGCGCTGGAAAAATAAAAGGATTTGTTTCTTCTACTTCTCTTTCTCAGACTTCTTAAAACTACATGTAATAGTAATAGCAAGACCAAGGGTGAATACCATTTTTGAACAGATTGCTCTTTAAAACAATTTTTGAGTGATATTTTAATTTTGCATTTTCTCATCTAAGCACCTGAAGTGCCTGGAGAAGTGGTAATGCATCCACTGAGAAATCAGAGGCACAGAGGTACTAACTCAGGGCCACTTAACTGCCAGAGCTGAGCTACCAGTAGAACTTGCCACTCCAACTCTCCACGGCTTACTGTTAAAATTCCTAGATTCTAGACCCCAATCAACAGAGGCACAAACCGCTCAATATCCGGTCCATTTCAGCAAGAGTTATGTTGGAGTGATGAAACTGGCAGTCCTTCAGAAATCTCCAAAATTGGAGCTTAGTCACGAAGAAGGTGTTGTCAAGAGAATGATCACAGCCTAAGCCGCTGTAGAAGGTGTAAACTCTTCTCAGTTCTGTAATGTGTCTCAACACGGCAAATTCTACCTAAATAAAGCAGGATATGTTTTCAGCATCGTCTCACAGCAAGTAGGGATCAGCTTGTATTGATCCTGTAACTGGGCATATAATGCTTTTGATCTTGTCACTTCGAAGAGCATATCCTTGGTTAAGTGTTCATGAGACTCTTACTCTAAAGTAGTTATAAGCAGCATATTTTGGGGACTGATAAAAATAAATTAGTCTCTGTCAGCAGACAAACCTCATAGTATCTAAAGGTAGATGTTGAATGCCCTTCCAGATACGTTAACATATTTTTTATTGTCTTCTAGTGGAAGCTCAGGAAGAGGCAATATTGTCTATTCATTCTTTTTGCTTTTCTGTTTTCATGGCCTTCAGATTTTCAAATAATTCTTTAATGGAAAGAGTTAGTTTAATACAAATAAACCAGAAACAAAATAATATGAAACACCCTGTGGGGGAAAACTGAAAGTATCAAACAGTAGACTCTTACTTGTTTCAGTTCTTCATGTCTCTCTTCCCTTGGCAACAAATCAAGCAGTGAAGATACATCCAACTCAATATCTGATCCCAGAATAGAAGTACTTCCTGAGCCATTAATGACTGTGATATTTTCTACCGTGCAAATAAAATAAATTAGAAGAAACTAAAATGAAGTTAAAAAAAAAATACACATGCACGTATGGAAAATAAAACATCTATTATTTCTTCTTATCTTACTGACTTCAAACTGAGAATAATAGACTCCTTTTATAGGAAGGACCAGAGATTTCATAATCAACAGCATAACAACTGAAGAGTAATTTCGTCAAATCCAAACCCTAGCCAAAAGGAAATGCAGATATTACATAAGTTATGAAACTTTCAGACAACAGTATTCCAAAAGCATTACAAGATGTAGTGGGGATGTGTCACTCAACTCAAAGTGTCATGCACAGGAAACAAGAAGCATGGGAGTAAAAGTCATTAATTATTAAGATAACTCCCACCTATATCAAAGTGCTTTGAAGAAATATATCTGGCTCTTTACTAAGTATGAACAGCTTCACACTATAGTAAAAAGGAAAAACAAAACGTGAACTGAGTAGAATTAGTTTTCTTAAGCTGCTTACCAGTGCCAAAATGACTTCCTGTGCAAATGGCATTCATCTCCTTTGCATTCATTGCATCCACTCGAAAAGCAGGACATTCTACTATACTATCATCTATGAACTCTCCTTCATAAACATGACCATTCTTGAAGACAAACTTGCCCTACAGACAGATTAATTTGATTAATTTCAATATAAATATAAATCAAAGATCAGAAAAAATAACACTAATACTCTCAATCAAATTTCCTTTTAAGATTCTTGGCTAAAACCCAATATATGAGATAAAATAAAGCAAAACAATTTTTCCTACCCTCTTTTATAAGTACTTTGCCATCTGTTAATTAAAGTACACTGCCGGGATGAAGAACTGCCTATGTATGTTTGATTTTGAAAAGTATTTTGAGGAAAAAACATTTCCCTCTCCATATAGAAAGACCTGTTTGCAATCCTTAGTTTGCACATGTGGCACTTTGCTCACAGTTTTTTTAAAACAGTCTTTTAATGTGAGAACATCTCTGTGCAAGGACAGCTTGAAATCCATTAGCTCACAGCTTAAGAGTGAAATACTGACCAACCACTGCAAAAATCAAGATGCACCTATTGCACTGAAAATCTCCACAGTAAAGCGTGTTTCTTTATACACACAACACACATCTAACTCCAGAGTCCAGCATCTAACTGTGGCCCAGCAAGGTCCTTGGAAGGACACCTACTGCTTTCAGTGGACTCTGCCCTTTATGTTGGGATTCCATCCACAATGTAAATGGAATGTAGTTTTCTGTACAGAAATCTAGAGATCCACTATACAGAGCAGAATAGTCTCCTCTGGTGTTGTCTGTAGTTTTCTCTTACTACTTGCCAATACTCACCTTGCCATGCTTCTTGTTACAAACCCATTCACCATCGTACACTGCTCCACTGCCATATATGAACTTCCCGTGTCCATGCTGTTCCCCATTTACAAAATCACCTATGTATTCACTCCTTAAAGGGTACCGGGACACAGGCATTCTCCTCAAAAACCATATGTGGTGGCCATATCCATGCTGAAAAAAATTTGTGTGTATAAATAAATAAAAAAAAATCTCCAGAAGAGCTACCACTGCTACAGGTCCAGACTTTTAAAAAGAACCACCACCTAGGCATCTTTAAGAGTCACTGTTGGCAAACCTCTCAAATAAAAGCACCTAGTTGATAGCAGCAGGACTTCAAAACATCCACAGAACTATATTCTACAGAGGTGCAGGAGAGACGCGCTCAGAGGATACACCAAATCAACACAATCTTGAGCAAGCTCTACCACCAGGACTCCTAAAAGACACCCTTCCTGCCTGTAATGCTGAATGGCCAGGTGAGGAATACCATGCCAGAGAGCCATGATGTTCCAGAAGCTGGACTCTTCGACAATTTTATGCAAAGTGAAAAGACAGAGGAAGTAGGTCACATTCTTTTTCCAACAGAATAATAAATGGAAGGAAAAAAAAATGCCAGAAACCTGCTCCTTCCGTCATAAGACTTTTACAAGAGGGAACAGCGTGGTCTAATATTTTACAGATGACACAGAAGTAAATTGCCACACATACTCGCTGCTGAAGTCACATCTCAAGCTAAGTATAGTCACAAATATTTAACTTTTAAAACTTTATATCTTCCATTAGAGAATTAAATTATTATTTTGTAAGACTAATGCAAAAGCCTTTTAACAATTTGAATATGGCTAACACGATAATCAACTTAGAATAAACAGCACACTTCCGTTATCTCAACTGGCAAAAATCATACTAAGCTCCTTCGATATTGCACTAAACTCCCTATCTAGTTTTACTACAGTAATGGACAGGTTCTGAACTAAAGACGTTGCTGGGGAAGAAATTAATACCTGTATGCCATGCACCCACTGTCCCATATACTCTTGATTAGCCGTCAACCATCTCATTCTTCCTTTTCCATGACGTACATTTTTTTCCCACTGACCTTCATAGATATTTCCAGACTTATAGCTGCAAGAAAACAATAAAAATTAATGACTCATTCATACTAAATACTAAGAGGATCTGATGAAAGCAAGGCTTATGCAAAACCTCATTACTAATAAATTTAGCATCTATTAATGCTAAATATAAGCATTAATTTGAAAGTTGGCTCACTGTGACATGGATACAGAGGTTTGATTGCACCCACTGTTTACCTCCTATTTTTAACCTGCAAATCACTAAAATTATTAACCTGTTCTTCTTTTCCAAAGAGTCTTCGCCACAGCTAATCAAAATACTCTTTTATATATAATTCCACAAATAATTCATTTATTGATGAAAGCAGCTCCCTCTCTTCAAATCAATTGAGTTTAATTATTTTTAAATTTGTGGTTTACCAAAGCTGATTTTGGATTTTGTCTTTAGACATTCTTTTGTAGGAACGATCAGTAGAAATATACCAACAAAAGTGTAAGTTCTAGAGAAGGTCTATTTTATTATTAGAAAGCACTTTGTACAATTATTTATTGCACTACAGAAAGTACATACTACCATGAAATGGTAGCATTTGTATCCATTTTAAACAACAGGAGAAACTGTATAATACATGTAAAATAAAACTTATGAAGATAAGAACAAGTGTTATCACGTTTACCATCTTATTCCCCATCCTTCTTTGATATTATTTACCCAGTCGCCTGAATACCAAGAGGTATGTTCCTGATCATAATAAATGACACCCTGAAACAAACAGTATAGTCAATTTAAATATCTAAATATACATCTACATTAACAAAACATCACATACAAATAATGACACATGTAATCACGCTCTTACTTACAGTCACTTTGAGACACTGTACTGAAAGCAACTGAAGTGATAAAATTAAATTAAAAAAACACCTCTTTTGAAGAATATTAGTTAAGACCTTAAAAAAGACCAAGTGTTAAAAAAAAATTGTATTACATTACATCAAAGTCTACCATGCTTTTCAAACCACTTGGAAATACTTTCAGAGCTAACTTTGGCAACTTAATCACAGTAGTTACTCTGAGGTAGATCAGTTTTATGACTCATTTAGAATTCAACTTCCAACAGCAGGTGTACAGCATTAATTGTTTTGCCTTTCTCTATGTGATGGCTTCCTCTCAGAACAAACTGGACAGACCATTGCACTGGTGACCATCCACAGTAGCCTGTGCGATTTTAGTGTCTCATTAGTGACACAGAAAAAAAGCCCATGTGATTAGAATGGATTTTCCTCACATGCTGAGCATCGGCCTTCAAAGTGTCAGGCCCAAAGAGAGTCTCACTGTGGATGTATAAAATAAAGACAAATAAAAGCACTACTTGCCTTTAAAAAGCTGGAACTAGATGTCACTACACTAGACAAGGTAGTCTTAATTGTAACTATCATACTTGATCTGCTTAACACATTTGGCAGGTTGGACCACTCTGTCATTACTGAGAAGCTAATTGTTCTGTCATTGTTATGCGGCTACCAATGCAGCCGACAGTTTTGACTTTGTCATCATCTACTTGGAGCAGCATAAAGGATAATCTACGTAACAGACCAATTACTCTTTTAGGATACCATTCATCCCTTCTACTACAAACAAGATCCCACTCTAGTTGTTTTAATTACCGTTCACGACTTCAGAGAAGGTCCTTAGGAAAAACAAGTCTCTACATAGCATAAGACCATGCAACAGCACAAAACATTTTTGCAAAACCTTTGCACAAGAATGTTTGCTGTTCTAGAATGCAGTCACCCAAGACCATGCTCTCATTTGGTGTTCTTTCTTACCTTTCCATGTTTTTTGCCTTTATACCAATAGCCAATGTAAGAAACGGGATGAGTACCACTCCTGAAAAATCCAAATCCATGCCTAACTCCATTCTTGATCGATCCTTCATAAATGCTGCCATCATTCCATGTATAACGGCCATTAAACATCTGCACATTCTTAACAAATGTTCCCTGAAAGATTAAGTTGCAACATTTAAAAAACTAAGACTCACTGCTCCCCACCTATCTGGGAGAAGTCAGGCTTGTGATTGAAACCACTGCCATAGTTCAACAGTGCCACCCGTACTGTACCTGTTACTGCAACTTACCTACTTTCCTTGAATTTGCACATCTAATTGGCTGTAATTGTGTTCAGTTTTAAGTTAAATGGCACTTTACCTCGTACTTCACTCCATCAGCCCATGTGTAAGTCCCTTGTCCATGCATAAGCCCTTCAGAAAACATGCCCTTCAAAATGAAGAGAATGGCATCATTTTCAAATTTATTCTTACCACAAAGGAAGCCTACAGTGACTGTAAGATTTCAAAAGAAAGACGTATTAATTCTGCTCCAACTACGGGTTTCACATGCGGAGTTTTAATGCCAGAAACCAACAGAGCTTTCAATGCTTTCATTGCTTTTCAGTGCTTTCAATGTTCTAGAGAAAGAACTTGATCCACTACTACTTTTTTTTTATTTTATACACTCACCTTATATGTATTTCCCCCCTCAAAATATGCAAATCCTTCACCCTCATACAATCCATGGACTTTTTCACCTTCATAGCTACAAGGAAAACAAACTAAAGATGAAGATTTCAAGCCGTTGTTCGTAGATCTAAATCATAGCAGACGTATAATAAATGACCTTTGATTGACCATGGTCTACACACAGGCCAGTTGTTGTATCTTGTGTAGAAAAGTGAGCTACAATAAAATTCCCTCATTTTTGCACCTTCCTTGTAATATTTCACATAATTGTTGTGTTGCCCCAGACCCATATTTTTTTCAATTAAGAAAAAAACCCCACATTGGCAGCATTTACTAGCTTACAACCAGGCAACCTGGTCAGTATGTGAAATGTTACATATAGTTCCCTTGAACTACCAGAGGATTAGGTTAACACTGCCATTCACCTGCTTCCTCAATTTAGGATATTCGTAAGGGATATGAGCAATCCTAAACATTAAAAGGCAACAACAACTCAACGTTAGATGACATAGCTACATTTTCTTCGCTGTATACTTAAGACAAAACTTTACCGTAGATGAACAAGCTAAAAGAATGAGGCTTCTCGCAGGCAGAGAACACCAGCAACACTCTAGTATGCAAGAAGGCAGCAGAATTCCACATGTATCATGTGTAAGGTGTCACATCTACTAGGTTTGAATAACCCGATTCACTGCCTCAAATCAAGAGTCAAATCTGTGTCTGTATGACACTGGGTACACCAGAGATACTTAAATGAGAATTCTTGACTTAACCGATGCATTTGTAACAAGCATACCTTTTTACAATAACTTCAGTAAGATTAGGCTCCTCATAGTATTGAGGAACATCTTGGACTGGAGGTTCCTCTAACTCCTTTGGTTCTTTATCCAATATCACTGGATTTGCCTGTGTTTCTTCCACTCTATTCACTAAGGTCTGCAAGTCTGTCAGCTTTGTTGAACTACTCTCAGCTGTAGCGTCTTGTGCAGGAATAGGAGGATGTATAGATTTTTCTGTCTTCTTATCATCTTTCTTCTTATCCTTTGCCATAACTACTGAATTGTCTCAACATGTATTTTCCTTCTGAACATCTACTGTCTCATGTCAAGATTTTTTTCCCCTCTGTATTTGATTAAAAAAGGAAAAACACAAACCAACAAACAGCTAACTACATGAAAAAATACCAGTCTTCCTTAATTATTATACATACATGTATTTTAAGTTATTTCTGTAATAACAATTCCTCAAGGCAGTGGTTTCAGCTTGCGGTAGGCAGACCACAGGGCTAACAGGAAGCAATGCCTGTGAATTACCTCAAAGTCATCCATCACGATGCCAGAAGCGTTGTCAGTAAACTTACTTTTGCTACACAAAGGTCTCCATCTTTACGAGGAGATTTTTAGGTGCCTAGATTTAATCACATGGCAAAGTTGAAAACCATTTCTCAAAGACATGAGTTTGGTGAGTTTCTTGAAAGTTACAGATGCACTGGTACTATTAACTTGTTTTCAAAGCTATGAGTTGCAGATCGAATCACAACATAGAATAACCACTACAGCTTCTAAAGTTATTTTGCCTGTTAAGAGCTACTTAAAAGTTACAAGACTGCCTGAACAGCTGTAATCACAGTTCCCACTCATTTCACAGACTGATCATCACTGCTTTGTAATAGAAGCAGAATCAAACCCCCGTGCTGCAGTGGCGAGGGCTGACAGGGACAGCCTCA
>NW_009595714.1:0-17247 GCF_000690535.1 Cariama cristata
TTTTTGTTCCCCAGCCCTATCATCCAGCTAATCCATCAATTTCAATGCTTACTGAAATAGGCAAATATACAGGGCAAAAATCAATCCAAAGCTTTATATATGTAGTGAACAACTCTAAGCTGATCATTACCACTCAGAAAGAAGATCTTGGAATTACAGTAGATGATTCCATGAAAGCACTGGGTTCATACACGGCAGTGGTCAGAAAATCAAACAGAATGATTCTCTAGGATTTGTTAAGAACAAAGCAGAACAAGAACATAGGAAACCTCAGTATGCCTCTCTCTAAACTACGCATCTGGATTACCTGTGCAATTCTGGTTATTCATCCCAAAACCAACATAGTAACCTTGAAAACATTCAAATAAAGATGACATGCTTGATAAAGGATATGAGTAAGTTTTGTGAAAGGACAGACTAAAGCTGAAGATGGCTCTGAAAAAGAAATCACAGAGTAGGAGTATGACAGAAATTTACATTATCATAGGCAGAAAGGAATAGATTGTTCCTATTCTCTTCCAAAACAAGAGCTTAAGAGCCACAAAATGAAACTAAGAAGTAGCAGGTTCATATAATATGAAGTTAATCTCTGGAATTCCTTGTTCAAAAGTTCTGTGGACAACAGATACTTGTACATACTGAAACTGACTGGACAAACTCACAAAAGAAAAGTATGTCTGAAGCTATTATAAACTACCTCTAAGGCTATTGTAAAGAAATACTACTTCTGTCCCAAAACATTTCTGAGATTAAATTTAAGGGAGGCTGAGAGATCATGCTGAGGAAACAGCATTGCACGATCATCCTGTTCTTGTTCTCCTCCCTAGACTTTTTCATGTTGGCTAATATAAGAAAGAAGAAAGTCGGTTACATCAATCTTTGGTCTGACCTAATATAGTTAAACTTCTTTGCTCAGAGTCCTAAATCTACACCAGAAATTGAACACCTTAAAGACAGCAACACTTAAAAGAGCTATTTGATTCCTGTTCCAAAAATAGTATCGCACCATAAAATTTCTCTCTCAAATTCACAAAAGAATTTAAAGTGGGTGAATATAAGAGATGTTAACAGGACACACTGGGAATTGTATTAAAAGTGTATATATGTAGGCAAATATGCAGACACACATTTATAAACACAAATATGCATTTCATCAGAATCATTTACTAGAAAAGCAGCATTTCATGTCTTTCACATTGACATGCTGATGTCTTATTTCTAAACAACAGGACACAGAAGACAAGTCAAACAAGAAGTTATTTCTCTTTTTGACCTATGGAAGCCAGGATCTTTGAAAAATTGTTATACTTTACTGAAAAGGGAGATTCAATATATATATTTTTCCTGTTACTGTGCTGAAGTACATCTAGATGTACAACATTTACATTGTTTAAGTAGGAATAATCTCAATTTACTAATGATGTGCAATATATTATAAGGAGAAATATGTTTCAAGGGAAGAGAGGGGCTTTAATTACGAAGCAATCCTTTCATAAGAAAGATGAAGTTGCTTCAGGACTAAGGAGGAGGCTGAAACTTCATATTAGGAAGGTTATTTCAATACCTGTTAAGGAATAAATTTACAAAAATTAATCAGATTGTACAGGAAAAATAGAGGATGCTTAATGACCCTGAAAAGAAATTAATAAAAATCCAGAGATTCTGTCATGTTGAGAAAACACAGGGATTAGAATAATCCGAAGAAGACACTGCAATGTGTTTACATTTGAAATACCACACTGCTATTAGGACTTACTAAGATTTTGTTTTTCAGGAAAACCTACAAGAAACAAGTATCATAGTTTGATTAAGGAGATGAAATTTTTTTTAAAAATTTAAAAAAAACGCACAATACACCACTGAAATCCTTATTTGGATCAGTTATGCTTGCTAAAGAAAAAAAAACTTCCAAGTAAGTCAAACACAGACTGAATTACAATAGAGACAACAAAAATATCATCAACCAATTAAATTCTGAATTTTCCATTTTAAATTGCTATGATCAATATAAAAAAATTAAATATACAATTCATAGTTGCAATCTCACAAGTGACTGCATCAGACCATTTTATGTCAAAAGTTGAGGCTGATAATATAATAAGAACATAATAACCTCAGCAGGAGATTTGTTCCCCAGTAACAAATGACTAAAGGTGAAGCTGGTAAAAGTAATGAAAAGATTTAACTAGGCAATATATTAACAAAATACTTAGAGAGGTATTGTATCACCCTGAATAGCTAAAAGATCCATTAAATGCAATACAATAGCTACGTCTGTGTTAATAAGTTGATGTATTTTAAAGGTTATAATAAGAAGAACTCCCTTTGGAAAATGAAAGCAAACACAAAACAAGTGAATTAAATACATTCATAAAAATTTTCTGCATGGCAATTTAAATCACTGACTACATCACTGTACTCAGTGGTTTCATCAAAAAAATTCAGTATTTCTCCTAGAGTACCAAGTGGAAACAGTTTTGGGAACACGACTGGAATTCATGATGGATTTGGGGCATTGTATAAATTAACTGGCAAAGAGAGGAACACACACTGAAAGTGCTGGCAACTTTTTAGGGGTATTGGGGAGGAGTATTTTGTGCAAAGGAACAATAAAACCAGCATGGGAAAAGCGTGAAAATATTATTTTTAGAAACTAGACCTTAAAAATGAGGACACAGCTATGTGATGATGTGAGTGTGCCTGGCTGCAACGTATAATAGCATTTCCAAAGGATGAAAGGTTTGTAAAGAAAGACTTACGTGACTTGTAAACTTTCTGCTGTTAGATTATTCCACATGATCTCATTAGCTTGAAGGTTTTCATTTTCTTCTAGTAAAGACGTATCAAACTCTATTTCTTGTTCAACAACTTCTGATGACCTTTTAGTAAATGTTATATTTTCAAAATTAGTATGTATCTTTGAGTAGGTCATAAAGCAAATCACTATGTTTTGAATTATTTTAATAACTATAGTTAAATTCACACATGAAATAAAAGAAAAGGTAGCAACTGGATACATATTCTTATTCCTTTGAACATAGAACATAGTCTTAAAATCATACCAGATAATAAAATGCCATACAGCTCTTTGCATCAACATCACAGCATAACCAAGGTTCCCAAGTGGTATCAATGTGAACAGGTCCACTCTTAGCTGATTCTGCTATAAACCTGCATGTGACAATTATTAATTCCCACACAACAACAAAAAAAAGTCTTAGGACTATCTCTGCATATACTAACACAGAAAAGGAGTTCAATAAATAGAAAATACATTTTATTTTTAAAGTAAAAAACTTTCTTGCACTATCTGCATACTCTGTAGTCTCAGGCATTGCTCAACCTGCAATACCTGCAGAGTACACAGAGGCACCTACAGTTCACTTTAAACTAGAATTTGGACAATAAAAGAAATAAAGCAGAGAAAATTAATTTTTCCCAGAATGAAACTGCATTCAAATAAACAGTAAATTAGCTCACACTGAACCCGGACTGTTATGTATAATGTGCTGTCAGTACCAAAGTTACGGCTCTTCACATGTAATAACAGTAGCTGGAATTTCATTTTTCTAGAGCCAGACAACAAGATGGATGGTTAAAGAAACAGGTTAAAAGCCTGATTTTCAGTCAGCTTTCTGTACGTGCAAGTAGAATAATTTTCAAACTAGGATAAAACTTTACAAGGAACAATGTAAAAGGAACCAAACAGAAACAAACTGTGATCACTTAAGCAGTGTAGCCGTTTAATGCAGGGTGTTCTCAAGAAGAAACATGAACATGCACACCAAGATGAAAACATATACCTGTGAGTATCTATGAAGTCATTATACTCAGAGTTGGGGTCTATCTGCTCCACCGAGGTCTGGATCTCTTTATGGACATTCACAATTTCTTCTGTTACAAGGCTGGTGATCTGGCTATACTCATCCAAGATTCCTTTTCTAGAAATAAAAAAAAAAAAATCTAGTGTATAACATGGCACTGAAGGTATAGATGGCATTGAAGATGCTTCAAACTTTCAATTTGCTGTTTCTACAAACTCTTGTTGCAACTAGCTAAAAAGGGAAAAAACAAGACAACATATTACTCAAAGAAATAACATTAACTGTGGCCTTTTCTTTACAGATTGGCTATGAGCAAGAAGTCTCTAACACCATGCTCCTTGTATTGATTTCAGTGCATCTACCTACTGGGTAGCTAAACTGAAAACTGTAAAGATTACAAGGAAAAGGAATGTATATAGCTCATTGATGACACCCTTCTTCACAAAGGACTTATCATGCTTCTTATAACCTACACTAAAGCTTTTCATGTTCTGATTGACAAAATGATTATATTCTGGCATAAGGCAAAACGAGTCACAAAATAGTGTGCATTTCCTTTAAAAACTCATTTTCTTTATTAATTATCTTCTTTCATATATTTATTTTATGATGTCATTCAGACAAAAATAACCATAAACCACAGCCTTGTCTTCACCTGTTTCTGAGAGTGGGAAAAAAGAAGTGAACAGGGAACGGTAAAAGAACAGGTGATACCATGCTACTACTGTTAACAGCACCCAGCGACACATTCTCAGAACACCTCCCTATTCTCTTTAACTTTCAAATTTCCATAAATGAACCCTCATCATAATTTCCTATTTCATTTTATCTTTGACAAATTTTCTAGCTTGCCAGTCTCTGAAGCATGGTAAGCTTTCTTAAAATACTGATGAATTTTGGCCAGGGCAGAGGAACATACAGAGAAAAAGGTATCAGTAGATTTTTCCTGGACAAGACCTCAAGTTATGTTTGCTCTGTAAAAAAGTTATGTGATTGTATTTTTTCAATACTTTTTCTGAAGAGAAAACAGGCAGCAGAAGCCATTAAATCTTGCCTTGCCTGTGCACAACATGTACGAAAAGGTTCCAGAAAATAGTTCAAAGAGTGTGATGAAAAGATAGGCGAATGTCAATGACAGCAATGCTGTATCAAAGAGAAAGGGAATCTATGTCAATTACAATCGGGGGGGAAAAAAAAAAAACACACATATTAGCAAAGTTAATCTACACATCTTCAAGTTTACTGAACTAATTCATCTGCAAAATGAGGATTAAAGAAGTATGTTTCATACAGATCATCACACCAAGCTCTACATCTGAAATCACCACCTGTCTTTGTACACCAAAGATAGTAGAAAGGAGTAATTTTCCAATACATTCAGATCTCACAAAAAATGTCTATGTAGTGACAAAAATTTTTTTTTACAGATTTTTATTCCAGACATTGCAAAGGTGAGTGGGTTCAATAGGTTCTTGTTCTATCATAAAATTCTTAAGTGAATTATCATAACTCACAATTCTGAAAAAAACATCTTAATTACAGAACACAAATTGAATTGTAGCCTTCTGCTGTGATTTTACACATAAAATTAAGATTTAAAGGACTGTACAGAGATAACTACAAAGGTTTATTTCATTTCGATACCTGCACCAGAATCAAAGGAATTAATATGACACTGCATAGGGCAGTTAACGGTGTCTGCAACGCATAAGCATGTAAACTGTGAAATCTGCAACTCTCCCTCACTTCTTGTGTGCTCAAGTCAAGATAGATGTAGACTTCAGAGAAGTTAAGAAAATGAGTTAAAGAAGAGTGCTTCACATTTAAATGAACAATACCTACCAAAAAAAAAGTACCTGCCCTTTCTTTTAGGTTAAGTGATTTAAATAACACCCTAGAAAAAGACTTACAGAACAGGCTCCCTAATCAACTCCCATTCTTCAGGAAAGACAAAGAGATGGCATGGTGGTTACAAACCAGAAAAGGGGGCTTAAAGTCCTCATTGTCTGTTCTCATCAGTTTCCATACCTTCTGTAACGACGTAAAAAATGATCTTTCAGGAAAAAGGTAATTGTATTTTTAAGGTTGGATTCCTTACAGTGAAGATCAGGTTTATACGATCCTGTTACTTCTCTCACACATATGATTAACCATGCATTTGCCTGGCCTTTCTCCACAGTGACTTTCAAGACAGTTGGCCAGTTTAAACCAAATTTGTTGCCAGTGGAATTTCATAAAAATAAGACTACCAGAGAGGCAACAAACTTGCTTTAGTATATCAGCTGAAGGACAAAGCATGAGCTCAGCTATAAACACTGCAGTAATCTGTAAGATTTTAAAGTTTTATGAGAAGACAATGTCTTGCTAGAATGTTTATGTAACCACTCAAAACTACTGTCTGCATTATTTGGATACACTTTGGTCAACTGAAAGATGAAAACATCTTCTTTCATTATCTCTTGATAGACAATTAATTAATCACAGTTTATTATTTTCAAATAATCCTATAAATTAATTACAATACTATATATATAAAATTCCGCAAGTTAAAAATATATAAAAACACATCTTACAGGGCTTTAATCATTTCCTCTTGCATCTTCTGTAGTGAATCAAGTAACAGAGGAAGTGTAGTATCATAATACTGGTGTTGATGTAACTGTGCTCCTTTCAGTGCCAACACATACTGATTATGCAACATATGAAGCTTCATAGTGGCTTTATCACATCGATCTTTGGCTTTCTCAGTCTCCTTCCCTAAGAGAAAACAAAAAAAGAAACATGCACATGGTGATTTAAAAGTATACAAACTCAGAGATGACATATATCTAGTAGATTTATGATAAGTTTGCACCTTTCTGTACAGTAGCCTTTTCAAGTTACTTCTCCGAACAAGGTAAAATCTGACCATTTTCACGTCATTATGTCTTGGTTTTCCAATTAAAAGACTAAGTAAGAAAAACCTGCTGTATTTCCTTGGAGCAGAAATGAGAGAATTCTTTATCTAAAAGTATATGAAAACCACTATCTTCCATATCTATATAAAAATAATGTAACTATGAGGAATAAAGAACAAAACTCATACACATGACTATCAGAAGCTAATCTTTTATTTGTCTCAGAGCAAATCAAAATTTTTAATGAAGAAAGTAAGAGACGTCCTACTAGGTCAGATCCATGATTCATTAAAAATCTGTCATTTATTGTGAGCAAAAATTCTATCGCTACATATCACTCCAATAAAACAATGGTGTAGTCTACAAAGGAGTAGCTGAAATCTCACATTACTCCTCTCCAACATGGGCAGCTTCTCTATTACAACTTAACATTTCCTTATGACTGTCAGTATCCTGATCAGGAGGTTGGCTCTAAAATCTCAGCTCTACACTATTAGAGAGTAGAAGTCCTCAAGTTCATGCTGACAAGACCAGTTCAGTGCTGAACCTGAGAGTCACAACGTACTTCAAGAGGTCACCTATTCTATTGTTACCCACAGTAATTGCACAACTATGTGGCATATGTTTTTATGAGTTTCCCAAGATCTCCAAAAACAGGTAACTTTGCAACATCCTAGTACCATTCAGGTCTAGTGCTATGCTAACTGAAAGCATTCCCCCACCTCCCTGCCCCTTCACTCTCCAATGTAAATCTTCATTGCTTTAATTTAAACCCTTACTTACTTCATATGTGCCATGGGTATGAAAAACAGATTCTACCATCCTCTGCAATCCATTTTTGATATATTAGATTACACACTCTCCTCTTCTACCCAGCCTTCTAAACTTCTTATTAATGGACCTACAGGTCTTCCATTGTACATCCTGTTGTCTTTTTGCAGTTGACTGGTTCACGATCTTACACAACTGCAACTTCAGTCAAGACTCAAAGCCAAAGAACAACTTTACATTCTAGATAAGTCTAGCTCTTAAAAAAAAAAAATTTAAAAAAAGAGAAAAGCATGTCTTTTTTTGAATACCACACAAACATGACATCACTGATTACTTTTGCTTTGGCACCTGATCCCATCAAGTAACACTATTTTTTTGAGACTCATCTCTCAGTTTCTTAAATTAACTCTACAGCTGTCCTCCAGTGTACTTTCAATGCCTTCAAGGCATAGTGATGCCTGGGAATTTAATAAACAAACTCTGAAACAAAGTAATCAAACACTGAAAGACCACCCAAACCTAATTTCAAAGTCTCATAGAATACATTATTCTGACAGGACCTCATTAACAACCATTCTCCAAGTAGCTTTACACAAACAGATTTGCACCTTTATTAGACTATTTTCAACTTGATCACACACTGCCCTTGTCATAAAAGGATATGGTATTATTTTGACATGACTCCTTACTGAGTCACAGAAGCTTTTATTCAAACTGTTATCTTCTTGATATTTATGAATTGCCTCATTACTTTTTCAGGAACTAAAGGCATTTTAAATGAATCGTGTATCTGTAATTATCAAGTGCAGATTCACAATTACCTGCACAGATAAACATACATTAACTAAACCAATCTCACTCAGACCGCCACATTTCTTACGATTGTAAAATAATTTAGGTAATAAAAAAGATTGTATTTTAACATTCCTACCACCTATCACAAAATAGTTGAGAAAAAAGAAAAAGGAAGTTGAGAAAAAAGAAAAATTCACAGCTAAGTTGCAGAACAGAGGCTTGAGAGTAGACCTTGAAGAGCTGAAATTGTGTCATATGAGGAATACACAAAGGATAGTGAACTCCAGTAAATGACAATACAGAAACACATTTAGGCACATAAAAAAAAAAAAGTTGAGGGAAAAACTTGTAAAACAGTAACAAATCCTCTTTCATATACATTGGAGTCAGCAAGCTCATCGGAATATGTAAAGAATAGTGTCTATATAAAAGAAGCTGGCGGGGGGGGGGAGATTTTTTTTTTTGCATCTATGTTCACTATGAAAGACCTTCAGAGATTTCTAGGCTGAAATGTCTACTTATGAAAGAGTCACTGAATCTCTCTCTTTTGAGGTGTCAGAAGAAAAGTTTAGAGAATAAATGAAATAAGAAAAAATTAAAAGGACTGGATGGTGTTTACGTTCGGAACTTTAAAAGAACTTGAGGAAGTTTTAGCTGAAATACTATGATTAGTTTTTACAGGAGGAAGTAGGTACTGAATGGAGTGCTCCAGGAATATCAGTTGGGTGCCAATACATGAGGTGGCAAAGATGATGAAGATGTTGTCTGAAGGAAGCAAATATGGGAACCAAATGTGAAGAACTGGAAAAAAACCTTAAAGTGTGCTAATTAAATTATAAAATGGTAAATTATAGCATGAGTATTTATAGAGATGGATATGGGGAAAAAACTATTCAAGTTTAGTAATCTGCTGTAAGCTTACTGAACGCACTAAGGAATGAGATCATGAGGTTAGTATAGAAAGATTGATGGAATTGTTAAGGTAGCATTCAGCAGCCATTGGACAAGATGTTAAATGCCACTGATTAAATCCACATAAAGCAGTATGCAGTTCTTCCATGTCAAGGAGGACATATTTGAAATGAAAAAGGTTTAGAGATGGGCATCAAGCATCAGAAAAATAGGAAGTACAAGGAATCCAGAAGGAATGACTGAACTTAGGACTCCTGAAGCACCAGAAGACTGAGGAGTAACACGTGAGAAGGGACACACAGTCAAGAGACCTTCCCAAACTCTTTCAATGTAACAACTGTAAGGCATTATATGGAAACAGTATGTACTTTGTTAAAAACAAAAGACATTCTTCTTCAACTAGCATGTAGCTAACCTATGCAATCCTCTGGTCAAACTAAGCAAGAAAAATTTACGCAGCTTAAAAGTGAATGGACATATGTACACAAAAAAGTCCTGAAGAGGTGCTAAGAACGCACTTCTTACTCAGGTATTCCCTACCCAACAAATTAGCATGAAGTTGAGACAGCTATCTGCTTGTCCCCTCATATGGCTCTCCAGACATTTGCTACCTCACCACTGTCAGCTACATTTTAAACACAAAGTAATAAAAACTACTTTTTTAAAGGATTTTTAAAATACTTTTTAAAAGTATTTTTCATTTAGGTATGAATGAAACAATCCACTTAAAAAATTTCTGTAGAACTGTTTTGTAGAGACAACAATCTCAACTCTTTCTAAAACTTTTGCCAGATATAACAGGTTTTGTCCTTGGCAAACAATCAAAACTCATGTTTCATGGGAAAACTCCAATTTTTTCATTTCCCCACTGCATAAAAACATTGCACTATTTATTTCTAAATTAAACATAGATCATTTGAAGGAAAAAAAAAATCCAACACATCACACCCAGAATAACATCCCAGAAGTTAGATACCACCGATCAGGTAGGTGTCTGACACCAGTGTACCTTTATATAGGATGGTATACAATTACATTTTTGCACCTGCCTTGAAGAATAAATTCCTTCTCTATATATATTATTCCTCAGCAGAACACCTCAATTAATTTCAGAATAAATCGAAGTATCATACACACTCAGTTTCTAAATACAGTAGGCTACAGTGTCAACCTGGTCATCTGCAGATCAATACATGTACACTATAAGGTCTTTCTGGAGAATGAGAGGCAAATGAACATTAGGAAATAACGGAAGGTGACTGAAGCGGGTTTGGAAGGGAAGAGGTCAAGTGGTAGTTACAGTATAGGAACTGGATGAAAGCAGAGAGGACAAGGTGGCTGGAAGTCAGAGCTGGAAGCACTGAGTTTTGCTTGCCCCAGCCCATTCCCTTGGGAGATACACTGGCCAGGGAAACAGGGAGAGCGAGACACAGTGGTAGCAGAGGGAGAAATGCTGGATTATTTATTGCATTTATTGTATGTTCGGCCACTCCTACTCAAGTATGCCATAGATTACATAATGCAAAATTATCTCCATACATAATAGTTTAAGAGCGTAAAACCTACAATGCAAAACCTTGTCAACACATGTCCTTAAAATACATCCCCTATCAACTTTCAGCTTATCAAACTAAGTGTATGTCATATTATACCATGTACTATCAGTACAGGCTTCTGAACTATGAACCACAACAAATAGCCTTCAACAGTTAAACTAAATTGAAAATTTACACTAAAAATTATCACAACCACGTAACTAGAGACTTACCAATACTCACTCTCTTTCAGAAACCTCATTAATGGCTAAACTATCCCATTTTCCCATCTGCCTTGAGGACTAAATTACTTCGCGATACACTATTCCTCAGCAGAACACCTCAACTAATTGCAAAATAAATCAAATTATCATACACACTCAAATTTTAAATTGTCCTGGTTTCAGCTGTGATAGAGTTATTTTTCTTCCCAGTAGCTGGTAAAGTGTGTTTTGGATTTAGTGTCAAAATAATGTTATTAACACACTGATGTTTTAGTTGTTACTAAGCAGCACTCAGGACAAGTTAAGGATTTTTCAGTTTCCGATGCTATGCCAGCAAGCATGTGTACAAGAAACTGGGAGGCAGCATGGTCAGGACAGCTGACCCAAACTAGCCAAAGGGATATTCCATACCATAGAACCTCATGCTTGGTATATAAACTGGGGGAGTTGGCCAGGAGGAGCCGATCACTGCTTGGGAACTGGTTGGGCATCGGTCAGTGAATGATGAGCAACTCTATTGTGCATCACTTGTCTTTTCTTGGGTTTTTATTCTTTTGTTATATTCCTTTTCATTACTGTTATTTTTTTATTATTATTATTGTTAGTATTATATTTCAGTTTACTTTCATTATTAAACTGTTCTTCTCAACCCACAAGTTTTACTTTTTTTTCCAATTCTCCTCCCCATCCCACTGGGAGGGGGGAGGAGCAAGTGAGCGGCTGCATGGTGCTTAGTTGCCGGCTAGGGTTAAACTATGACATAAACACAGCCCTTGGACCTATAATTAATACAAGAAACACAGTTACAGTATTATTTCCATATTGTAATCTATTTTTTAAAGCAGCAAAATGCAGTGAGGCAGAGTACACAGTTGTTCTACATGTCAATTAGCACAGAGGAAAACATCCAATTTTCTTTATCTCTATAATGAGTTTCATAAATAGATCTAATTATAATTCTACTGCCATCATTTGTTGACAAAACTGTTCAATGTTTATAGAAACTGACTATGAATACAATACATCACACCATAAACAGTATTACAAAGCTTGTAGAATTCCATTATGAAAGTTTGACATTTGCAAAGAAAAGGCTGGTATTCTTTTTAAAACATTCTAGAGAGTCAAGTATTTCAATTTCTAATAAAAACTCTTTCAAGATTTCATTACATACAGTACAATAGAGCTATCTAGAAAAAATGTTTTAGGCTTTTTTCTATTAAAAATGCAGATTTGCTAGTCCAAAGTTCTTACAATCATAAGTATTAGTCTAGTGTAGCCTAATACTCACCTAGAATGGAAGAACAGCAACTGGATAGGACAACCGAGACAGAATTTTACTCATAATATTCACTTTATCTTTTTTTAAATAAGCATCAATGTACAGCACAAATGCCTCAAAGAAACTGAGTTTCAGAAAATAAATACTGCAAATACAGAAAATTTTCATACATATTTTGGATTAAAAAGAAGTAATTATACTGAGGACCTCAGGTTTTTACACCCTTACAACTTTTTCCAGTTGGTCAAAAATTCTAAGTCAAGGCTCCTATTCTCTTATATGTTCACTACATTTAGTTACCACTGATTTCAATTACATTTAACACTTGTGAGGTCTTTAAATCTGCATTATAAATTTCAACATTTTATTGAAAAAGCAAAATTTTGACTCTGTCGAATACAGTGTAAAGCACTTACTAATTCACACAGGACAAAGATCCAACTCCTGAAGGTTACCTGTATTTAAGACTCAAGTCAAGACTTGGTACAAGCTTACCTGTTCAGATTTCAAACCCCACCTCATGATAGCATTGGTTAAACTAACGACTGAGGCTAACATCTACTGTTGATATTTCTGCAACAGAAAATTCCAGCTAAGCTGCTTTAGTTACAGCTCTTCACCTAAAACTTATGGGCAAGTAAATGCCCAAAAGATAAAATTATTTTCTTAAATAGAAACAGCAATTTCAAAGGGAATTTCAAACCAATTTTTCAAAGAGAAACAGCGTACAATGAAAATCTCATGTCTGACTAACATGAAATACAAAGCTTTCCCCTGGAAAATCAAAAGCTCAAACAGAAACATTTTGGATTGGTTAACTACAGGTAGACGTCACAAAGAATTCCAGAAGTGACTGCACTAAGAAATTATTTTTTTGTGTCTGCATTGTAGACAAGCTTTTAGCAAAAAAGCTCAACACTATACCTCAATGAGTACATGCTACCATAAGCCCTGAACTTCTGTTTCATTGCAAATGTAACAAATCAGCCTTTCAGCTGGACAAAACCCTATACCAATGACATCCCACCCTACAGAAAGACTGTATTTTTTCCTCTCAGTGTTGCTTTGCAACAACAGTAAGAAAAACTGACTAGAAGACCCCCTGGAAGTATGAGTTATTAAGTTATTTGTTGTTACATTTGTTTTGGTTTTATTTGACTTGTTTCTTTGGGATCTTTGAGGACAGGAAAGGAGAAAAAAAATTTCAAAGAATAAAAAATTGAGAAGACACAGAAGTTAAAACTTGTCAACATCTAAACAAGTATTCATAGTTGAGATGCTCTCTCAAATTTTTGTATAAGCATTTGCTCTTAAAAGAAAATAAATATCATAATTGCTTTTTGACGATGCATAACTGAAATACTAAATAGTTTGTGAAAACAACATAAATCTGTCAGAGTTAGGCACATTTTGGAATTTCTACAATTAGAAATAATCTCTTATCCAGTTTTCATAAATCTCAGAAAAAGTCTGTCCAATGTTACAGTATTCCAAGGGCTTCCCCTTGCCTCTCACTCTTGGGACATTAGCGGTACCCACAGGTACGACCTTCAGCCATTCTGAAGTGACGACAAAGTTTTCATAAAAAGAGGCAAAGGAGATCATTCTAAAGCCTTAGCTCACAACAGATGAACTAACTTTCTGGATTTATAGCTCCTAGTATTGAAACATGACCTTAGCTTCAGTGCACAGTGAATGCTGTCCCATGAAAAAACACAGATGAAGATAACGTCCATCTGACAAAGGGGAAGGAATACAATTTTATTGCACAAGTCCAGTTTTTGACAATTAATTTAGTTTCAAAAGCTGGGAGAAACACACCTGACATGACAATAGAGGGTTATATAGCCCCAAATAGAAACACAGTGAGAAGCCTTAAATATGCTAGAACCGTGGAAACAGAAAAGCAGCAGAATCACAGGACAAACAAACAAAATTAAAATCTACACGTGAGTAATAGGGGGGAAGAAAATCTTTATATAATAAATCTATGACTAATAATCCCAGAGAAACTTAGAGGACAAGAACATAAGTCAAGAATTCACCTAACTGCCTCTGTAGTTCAGGAAGTGCAAAAAGCAAATCTATCCAAATTTCTGGGTATGGGTAAATATAGGGAAAAACAGCAGAGGCAATGTTATAAACGTGGGCACCAATGATACTGCCAGGGGAAACCTGGACTGCATGAAAAGTGACCACAGAGCTCTGGGTACAGTCATTAAGGGCATGGGGGCCCAGCTGGTGTTCTCCTCAATTCTGCCAGTGAGGGGAATGGGTGCGAGGAGGGCACTGACAACACAGGTCGGTACGTAGCTGCGGAGCTGGTGTTGCCAACAGGGTTTTGAGTTCTACAACCATGAGACTCTGTTGCAGACCACTGTCTACATGGGATATAGGAAATACCTTATTAAGCAAGGTAAAACTATTTTTACCAACAGCAAGGCTATTGCCTCATTATCACCTCATTAGGAGAGCTTTAAACTAGGAATGACAGGGGAGGGAGAGGGTGACCCGCAGTCACAAGGAAGCAATGGATGAGATTGCTGAGCAAAGGGCATGGCATGGTGTGATGGTAAAGGATCACAAAGTAAACAAAACGAGACTTGGGTGGGGTCACCTCAGCACCTGCATGTGGGCAAGGAGGCTCCTACAAGCACCACTGTGGAAAAATCCCCCCAAATCCTCTCCAGGAACTCAACATCCTGGGGTGCCATGCTTAAGTGCCTGTATAGTACTGCTTGCAGCAAGGATAATGAACATGATGAGCTAAGAGATCTGTGTGCAGCTGCAGGGTTATGACCTTGTCGGGATTACGGAGGTGCGGTGGAACGGCTCCTATGACTGCAGTGTTGCAAAGGAGAGGTACATGCTCTCCGGGAAAGACAGGCCAGGAAGACGAGGAGAAGGAGTTGCCCTTTCTGTGAGAGGGCAGCTGGAGCGCATGGAGCTCTGCCTGGGGATGGATGGGGAACTGATGGAGAGTTTATAGGTTAGGATTAAAGAGAGGACAGGCAAGGTCCCAGGAAAAGCCAAAAAGCTTGGCTTCAGAGTTGTTGTGGTTTTCCACATTACAACCTCATTAGAGTATCACAGCATTTGATTTCAGAAAATTTCAAAATGGAAAAAAGAGGGGAGTATCAAGGCTTTAGCTATTATTTTTTTTTCCCTTTTTGAATGAAGCAACAATCCTCCTCCGACTAAATACACAAATCTTCAGCGTATGGTAATGTTTCAGACAGAATCTTTTATTTTTTTAAGTATTAACAGTAAAGTATAAAGCTATGAATGTGCACAGTTATCTATTAGACCTTTCCCAATATTTATGATTGCAGTTTTTCAAATAATTTCCCAGAACTGCATTTATCTTTTTATCTACATTTTTTTTCAGCATTTCAATAACACAGGTAATTTCTGAATATTTTGCTGTGTCCACATTTGTTTACCAATAACAAACTTCTCACAGAGTCACTTCCTTATTTATTTCAACTCTGGAGACACACATTTTCACAGAGCATTATTTCATCGTGCCTGGAAAAGAATATTCCTTTATATTATTTGTTTGCATTATTCTGCTGAACACATTCTTCATATTCATGAATGAGATGACCAAGGCTTTCAAATAGGTCTCCTTCTAACAACATTTTTTTTAAGGCCACAAAATATTTTTACATCAAAGAATCCTAAAGCTTGACTTAAGTCAGCTTCCACTGACTGAGAAGTGGAGGGAATACTAGTGGCACCCCAGTATGATCTTTCTCTTAAGAGAATTTTGGTAAGGACTAAGAAATTCTTAAATTAAAGAAAGTAATTTTAAAACCTAGATATGACAGAAAAAAAGCCTACCCTTACAGTGATATATCAAGCCAGTGTAACTATGTATATTCAGAGTAATTGATTCCCAATACTGAAGAGTATGTTGCACAATCTACAGTGAATTCTCAAGAAAAAATTGCTGCCCCCTGCTTTTGGAAGCAGCCCTCTAATTTCTCGATTTTTTCGATTAAGCATTTCCTCATAGTTTGTTCAATTTCCCAAGTCATCACTGAATAGGAAAGACACAGCTTGTAGAACTTGCTTTGTAATTGATTATTCTGTATTACCCATTTAACTGATTTCAGGACCTTCCTGACCCAAGTTATCTGCCTAAACTCAGTATTCCATATAATGCTAGGCACATCTAAATACCATAGGTGATTATAACAATTATTTCCTTATATGATAGTTCTTAATGATCCCAAGAAAGCCACCAGTGACACAACTTTTACCCAGTGACACAACTTTTGAAGCACTGTGTTTCCCACGCTGAGCGTGGCTTCACTTCCCTCTAAGACCAGAACAGAATAGAATAGTTCAGCTGGAAAGGACCTACAACAATCATCTAGTCCCATCGCCTGACCACTTCAGGGCTGACCAAAAATGAAAGCATGTTATTAAGGGCATTGTTCAAACACCCCTTAAACACCGACAGGCAAGGACCATTGACCACCTCTCCAGGAAGCCAGGTCCAGAATTTGACCACTCTTTCTGTAAAGAAATGCTTCCTAATGTCCATTCTAAACCTCCCCTTGTGCAGCTTTGAGCCACTCCCATGTGTCCTGTCACTGGATTCTAGGGAGAAGAGCTCAGCACCTCCCTCTCCACTTCCCCTCCTCAGGAAGCTGCAAAGAGCAATGTGGTCACCCCTCAACCTCCTCTTCTCTGAACTAGACGAACCCAGAGTCCTCAGCCGCTCCTCCCAGGACATGCCCCCCAGCCCTTCCATCAGCTTTGTTGCTCTCCTCTGGATGCATTCAAGGACCTCCACATCCTTCTTAAATTACTGGCCCCAGAACTGCACACAGTGTTCAAGGTGAGGCCGCACCAATGCCGAATCCAGCGGGATAATCACCCCTTTTGACCGGCTGGCTATGCCATGTTTGATGCACCCCAGGAAGGTGTTCGCCCTCTGGGCTGCCAGGGCACACTGAGGGCTCCTATTGAGCCTGGTGCCAACCAGCACCCCCAGCT
>NW_009595714.1:17282-41014 GCF_000690535.1 Cariama cristata
TTTACACTTGTGCCCAGAAGTCAGGAGACTTTTAAAAATAATTCATAGCAACCTACAAAGTACCTTTTATGCAAACTGCTGCAACTAAATTAGAATGGCTTTGACTGTTCTGTGTCAGGAAAGCAAACTCAAAAATTTACTGAGTGATCAGCATTATCACCACTCGCCAAATATAGAGATGCAAATGCATTGCACTTAATTAACATGGGTTTCAGCAGACCAAAGTCACAAAGATAGACAGAAAGAATATAGAATATTGGCTTTTAATCTGAGGTTCTTTTTCCTCTTACGTCTTGCAAGAGGCTTACAAGAATGTGTTTCATGAACTAGCAAAATGACCTACTCCCTCCTCCATTCACCTTAATTCTGAGAAGAGAATAAGAAGTTCTCCCCAAATTTTATTTAACAAATTAATGACTGCAAATAACAAATAGCTTTTAACAGGAAAAAGCTACTTGCATATACTTACAGATTTCAAATTTACAGAATACCAGATTAAAACTTACAAGTTAAGAATCAGTTCAATAAAGTTATCTGCTTAATGTTGAGATAAACAAATAACAAAGTATAAAAATAGCAAAAATTAAAGTGCAATCTTTTGAACTGCTCTCAGATATTTGAGCTAGTAAGTACCACCACTAAATCCTCTCAAACCTATGAGTGCTGGTCTGTGAAGATTGAGGAAAGCACATCCTGGGGCTGCATGTCCATGTTGAGTGGAAACAATATGCCTTGGCTGGTCCCACACTCCACAAGAAGACACCAAGATCTCTTGGCTCTGCACTCCCCAGGGTTTCCTGCTCTAGAAGCTTTATTTCACACACAAGAAACAACCCTAGCCCTTGCAAGCATTGATAGTGTCTCTGGGCTGAAACGCTTACAATAGGGTATTAATTTGAAATCCACCCAGCCTGCTGACATTTGTGAATAAGACAGACCAGTTCAGCCAGCATCACTTGTTCTATCTTAACAATGTGAGAGTTTCAGTCAAAAATAAACTCAAAAAACACCTTACTAGGAATTTCCCTGATCTCAGCAACAACTAAAGGCAACATATGCCATCAGGAAACATAGTAGTATAATCACAATTTTACAGGTATCTCGCGTGAATGCATCAGCCACCTAACAGAAGTATTTTCTGGCCACTCAGCTATTACAAAGAAGAGTAGAACAAGAATTTGATTTAATGAAAGCTTTTTCAACAGCTTCCTTATTTATCTTAGATACAACTTATGCTGTCATACAACTTCAGTATGTACCACAGAAGTCACATCAATTCTTAAGTATTAAATCGCAAGAATTGCAGGGATCGGAAAACATTGTTCCACCAGATGCAATGTTGTATGATGTGTTAGATGTATTGTTAATATTTCTAGTTTCCTCTAAATCACAATGTTGTCAGGGAACACAAGTCAATCTAGAGAAATCTGGTACAGTATTTTTTTATGTTGCTGTAGCACCATAAAACAAAATGATGAAACTAAACACTTAGAATCAATGTATTTTTCCTTTACTATTTACTTCAGATCCATTGTATTAGATAAGACCATTGCAACATAGTTTCTACATTCAATCAGTAATTAACTAGTAACAAGAATACAATAAACACCTGCAACGGATGGATGTACATTGAAAATGTAACTTTTGCTATATATTGTATTAAAATCCAGTATGAACCTCCAAATCTACACTGGTTGTATTCCAACTTGCAATATTAACTGATAAAAGAGCAGCTATTTCACATTTAAACATCTAACACCAAAATCAGCTAAAAAATAGATGCTAAATTGTTAAGAATTAATGCTTTTCAGATTTTTTTTTTAAAATGTAAGGAAAAGAGCGAATTATTGTTTATCATTTCATGCACTCATCATCTCCTTATTTAAGCTTGTTTTTATATAGCAATAAGTAGTGCTTATTCAAAAAAAAAAAAAAAAAATCGAGGATGAAAACATTAGAAACCCCAACAGACACACTCTGAACTACATTTAGCAAAGATGCACAATTCTGCAGAAACAAAAATAATTGTGGAAATGGCAGACTTAAGTGGGAGCAGTTACTGATCCAATCAAATGAGATTCAAACTGTAAGGAGATATCACACTTGATATCTACAACTGTTCTACAGTTTCCATTTTATGTTTTCTACCCATGATTTATGAAACTTTTTCAGAAGCTTTGTGACTTCTTCTTTAGCCAAACGAAGTCTTTATAATTTCCCTTTAATTGTGTTTTGATGTGCTTTCCTACAGCACCAACATCAACATGCCAGACTTTACTGACCTTGTTACTCAGCATCATCAATGTCAGCCTGGCATTGTAGGCTCAGAGTTGTACACAATCTGTGAGTGTTATCTTGGACTGCTATTGTAAGAAGTTTACACCATTTTTTCTCAACATCACACATCAAAAAGATTTCAGAGGGTTGTCCATTTCATTATGGAAAAACAATCTAATAAGTTTTTATATTTTGCTCCAATGAACCCCACATGCCCTAATGCCCCAATTCTGCAAAGTAACATGCTGTGCGTTCCCAGTACATACTACTTTTTTTTTTTTTTTAACCAGTCTTTCCAATCCAGAAGAGACTATTGGAATCAATTCGTCTGTAGTCCCAGTTGCTGAAATATGCCTCATTAGAAAAGCCCTGGACTAGCTCAGCTTGCTGACTTTATCCTCTCTCAGCTTGCTTTGTTTTTCTCACCATACATTAAAAAAATGTAAGAATTAAAGACTGAAAAACAAGGTTAAAAACTATCAACCAACTCAGTAATGCCAACTGCCTGTCTGCCTGTCACCTCGGGCCTCCATGCCCAAGAAGAACCAACCATGCTGTATTTGTGATTTCCATGGTAATCACTGGCACAGAAAGGAGCAGCAACACATGCCTAAATGGAGTAAGGGCTATGACAAACAAGAAAAATCAGTCACTTCTGATTGAGACAGCATGCAGACACTGGTGGCCACAACAGAGGAGTGTAATCCAGCCTAAGGACCAAGTGACAGCCAAGGCTCAGTGGTACACCCTCTGCAACACAAATGTCCCCCTGCTTCCCTGATGCTCAAGCAGAAACAGGCTAGCAGTGGGGTCCCCAGAACAGCTTCTGAGCCAGCAACTCAGACACTTCCATCTTTCTCTGGATCTGGAGAGCATAAAGCCTTTCATAATGAAGCTTCTGTATCCTTCAAAAAGCAGTTCCCTTTTCCTCACTACGAAACTATCAAAAAATTCCCACCAGCTGCCTTCCCATTGCCCTAAAACAAACAAAATCTGTAACTAACCAGTATCATAGTGCTTAACCCTTATTACTCTTTCCACAGGTCCTCTTAGTGTTTTCAGCAAAAAGTAAAAAAAGCTGTAAACCTGCATTAGAGTATCAACATGTTGATCACAAAGTCCTGTTAGCTGGTGGAAAACAGGACACACAGTAATTCAAGTTTACCTGAGAATACTTTGTGACTGCAGAAAAACATAAAAACAACTACTATTGCAGAAGATAATTTACACTGTTCACAATTTTGCCAGGTTTTATCCTTTTCAGTTACTATCCTCTACTGTGTGTTTAACCCAGAATTTAATATCCATTTTAACAACACAATCAGAAAACAGGGAAACAATTCTGTTCCCAAAGTAAGAACCACTTGTACCTCCTTCATTAGCAGCTCTAGGAAACTTACTCTTTCACTACAAGATGGCTTTCCTATTCCAAAACAAAACAAAAGTCACTAAATTTCCAAATCACTACAACTGCAAAACAGAGAAATTTCTAAGCCATTCCTTTGTGTGACTTGCATTCTTTTCATGTTGGCCAGCTTGTAGAGACACTGCACAAATGCACAGGTAATTCAGTATGCACAAGTCCAGGAGCAAAGACAGTAGTATGTCCTAAGGAGCAGTTGTTCCCTTCAGCTCCACAAAGGAAGAGCCAGCCACTGTGATGGAGACTTTGCTTGCCAGAGGAAGAGTCTGTTGAGAACAACGTTTTACAGAAGTGGACCTGGACTGTTTTTTTTTAACACATTTCTTACAAGAGCTGGTGTCGAAAGATTTTAATTATTTTGTTTAATGAAATGTTTTTCAGTTTATTTCCAGTACTTGGTTATGTCCTCCCACTGTTCTGGTAAGCACTGCTCCTTCCCTTGTTTTCAATAATTCTTGAAATCCTGAAAAACTGAACTACTTTGTATATTAACAAAAGTAATATTTCCTAACAGCATGTAATTTGAATAAGCACTAGTTACTGAACCAGTGCCTGGAATAACGAAGCATTACAATTTTAAGACTTCCCTAACTTCATTTCACAAACCAGTTTGACAACTTGAGGGCTCAGAAACCCTATGAAAATACCATGGCTTAAAAGAATTTAAACAGCTCGGCTGACCTGCAGTTGATATACAACTGCAGTTGATATACAGTGTTTGTTAGAACAGATTCACACTAAGATGTTAGGGAAAGTGAAATTAAGTACGAATTGTAGTAAGATAAATACTAAACAGAAGTCTAGAAGAGAAGGTCAAGGAAAACCACAGGAGAAACAGTGTCTTAAAAATCAGCTTGTATACAACTGTAGTAGTTCACCAACTACACAAATATTTGTGAACTAGAACATGACCTGGGGTGCAGCAGGGGAGAAGCAATTCTGCAATTTTGGGGATAAACACTTGCCACATTTTTCTGGAGGCCAGTGTTTGTTAGAACAGATTCACACTAAGATGTTAGGGAAAGTGAAATTAAGTACGAATTGTAGTAAGATAAATACTAAACAGAAGTCTAGAAGAGAAGGTCAAGGAAAACCACAGGAGAAACAGTGTCTTAAAATCAGCTTGTATTTGCTGTCTATCTAAAGGAATATTAGTTCAGTTAATCAGAACTGCAGGAAAACATCACAGCTGTTGACAGTCAAAACACTCCTTGATTTCAATGGGAAAGTCTGGTGCTTCAGGAATGGAGAACGATCAGATCGATAACAGGAAGACGGGATAAAAAGAACATACTAAGATCACAGCACCCTATTATATTTTCGGTGTTACATACTAAATGTTCCCATGTTAAGCAGTTACTTGGGGATAAACCAAGTAACCATATTAAAGCTATATGTAGAAACAGCTAGGGAACTGGACAGAATGAACAACTGAGTGTGCATTTACATTTTTAAGTGAATATGAACATCAGTAAAAGAAAAAAATAAAGCTGAAGCTAAACAGTGCTAAGTATAATTTCTCTTATCCCATGCTGTTTTGTCATTATATTCACATAGCAGCTACCACTCCAAATTTACACAAATTTGGGAAGAAACAATCTTTCTCTCAGCACTGATAGCTACTATATGGCACTATGAATTACAGTACAACAGAACCAATGACAATAACTGTCATTTTAGGCAATCATACAAAAACTTAAAGATGGATCTTGGAATTATATTTATATACTACCATCCAATTAATTTTCTCTAAAGAAAGAAAAAATATTAGAAAGGCACATTAGAACAATTATTAACAAGATATTTCAATATATCACATCACAAAGGCTCTCCTTTATCTAATCATTAACACAATTCAACAGGAATCAAAATCCATGCAGTTTGGACACATCATTTCCCCAAAACCTTTAAAATATCTCAGTGTGCAAATAAATTTTTTTCCACTTTTGCTAAAGGTTGATAAAGGTCAGACCCATTATCCATTATACTGTCAAGAACTGATGCTGATGCCACTGCAGCAATCATAATATGTCACAGGATGCAAGTAGGTTGCAGCTACAATGTAAAGGAGATGGAGTTGCAACCTGCTTATCACTATTAACAGTTCATTTGAGCAACTTCACATTTCAAACATATCCATTGAAGGAATAATAGAAGAACTTAAAAGAACTACCTTTTATATTAAAAGAAAGGCTATCCTTTATTTTATGATTTTTAAAAAGAGTACCACCATAATGACAATTAGCCTGTCTTACTTAAGATATTAAATGAGCTTTTATATCATAATCAAGTTGCTCAAAATAAAAACATTACCCTGTTTCACTGCAAGAGTTTTAGCAGGTTTGAAAAAGGCACTAATAAATAGATGAAATTAACACAAGTCAGTCATACCTTTAGCCACAGCTTCTTTATACTTTTCTTTGGCAGAATTTACTTCTTTTATTAGTTGTCTATAGCTAGATTTTAGTTTCTCTAGTTCTGTCTTTGTGACCTTTAAGAAAACAGAAATATAAAAAGTATTAAAAATACTTATCCTCAACATACAAAAAACCTTATAGCATTAGTGAAAGAGAATTGACAGGATTCATTTTCCAAAATAAGGATCTTACCACTTTTTACATTGGCTTGAGACAATCTTAATATGATATTACATGGTGTAACAAAATAAAAATCAATAAATGCATGGAATGAAAGAAGAGGCCTGAAACAGAGATCCCCATCCACATCAGAGTAATGAAAAATATGTTTAGGAAATCCAGCTAATCATAAGCACTATTCCATTTCAATGACAAAGAAAAAAAGCACCAAAAAGATGCTTAATAAATGATACTAGATGAAAAAGTTCTATGCATAGGAAGGAAATCCTTTAGCATCTATAAAAAAAAAAAAAAAGGTCAGCTAGAAGACTTTTCAGACATTACAGTTCATACAAACAGCAACTGTGCATGAACCAATCTATCTATTGAAAGACTTAAATCCCTAAAAAGGAAAAGAAACCTACCAAAAAAAACAACCATAAAAAACAAACAAAGAAAGAAACTGGAACACAGCACTGAAGAGACTTTTTACAGTGGAAGTAGCTCCACTTAACATGACATTTTTTGTCAAAAAATTAAAATAAAGTTGTCTCTTCTATCCCCGACTTCCATTCACTGTGTGACAAAATCAGTGCACAGAGCATTAACCACAAATCATGAACTTGCAAACAAAAGCTAATAACAAACCAGCCACTACTTTACCAAGCTGGCATATATAGTAAAGAAAAGTAAAAACTCTGACAAAAAGAAAAAAACACACTCACAAGGGGAAATCGTTGAAGAGGAACCTAATTTAATGAAGTGCTCCCCTCAATGAATATGCAGAAAATGAAGTCCATTCTACAGAAAAACTGTTCCTCTTGCAGCCGGCATGAAGAAGGCTGCAGTTCACAACTTGCCCTTTTTCATAAGGCAAGGTCCAGATACCACTACTTTCACCCTCAAGAACAACATCTGGAAACTTAATGGAACTCCTCAAAGAGCCAACAAGGTGCAATCTACAGCTTCTATTTCCAGGTCAACTGTGCAAAGATTTAAATTAAAGGCAGGAACTTTTCTCCACACCAATCCCATATTCTCATCTCATATTTTTACATACTGTAAATTACACTCATAACTGTTGTTATTACAGACTAATAGAGGTGATACAGGAAAAAAAATTACCTTTATGACAAACTGGTATTATAAAGACAACGTAAGAAATGGAGAAAAAAATGAAATTAGGAAGTAGTGAACACAATTAAGAGAGAAATAACAAGGAACTGCTTCTCTTACAGAAAACTGGGAAATAAAAGTTAGGCCACCAGTATCAAGAAACCTCTGTAATAATTGCAAAGTATATTTTACTGATTCTTGGACTGCGTTCTTCCAACAGACAAAAGCAAAACCAAGAGCACCTCTGTCCCCAAATAACACTTAAGGAACTAAGATGGTCAGTTTTTATATCAAAAAGTATTGCCCACGTAACTAGCATAGTAGTCTACTTTTTCCCCTCAAATTTCATGAAGAAAGAAAAAATACCTAATATCTTAACGGGAATTGGAATAAATCTACAAGATAAGATTTTTACTACATTTTTGTAAAAGACATGGTATTTCACTGTCCTTATACATTTTATCAAAAAGATTCCTCACCATACAGGTGTCTAGAATAAGAAAGGATGATATACATGCATTTCACCTAAAGGAAAACACATTTTTTGCCAATATATCCCAAAGATATGAACTGCAGAGACACTGATCTTCACAAGGTTTGGATAACGTCCTGGGAAATAATAAGTACTTTGCTTCTGCGTGTAACAAAAGTAGAAACAATACCACAGAACATAAGTATTATTTTGAATTTCTGGGAACCATTCTGTAAGTGCTCCTTTGAACAAACAATGTCAGCTAACAATGAAAGAACATATCATATCTAACCAGAATGCTATTTAAATGCTTCTTAGGAAAATCAGGAAGAGGGGAAAAAAAAAAAAAAAAACAAACAAACAAAAAACAAACAAAAAAAAACCAATACCAAAAAAAACACAATGCAAGCTTATTCATCAGGATGCAAAATATTTGCATGGCCATGCAGCCCATTATTACTTAAAATCAACATAGTTTGTAATCAATCATTTGGGGAGTGCTCAATATGCACTGTATATTTTTGAAAAAGCCTTCTTTTAAAAGACAGTTTCATTACATATTTTATTAGGGTTAACTTATTAACAGAAAAAAAACATGTTTTGCACAGCGTCTTTTAAAAGTACACCTGAATTTTCAGCAGTCTTGTTTCATCTAGCCTCTCTCTCTTATGTTTCTTTCTTTCTTTCATCTTTTCTCCAATTCTCCATATATTTAACCTCTGTTATTTCTAATGTATGCTACCACTTTTTCCTCTTCTTCCAACCTGCACATTTTCAGATGCACTAATCCAGAAGAGGCTTTGAGTAATTATTTGGCTTGGAAATTTTATCAGATAAGGCAGCCTACTGACCATGCATCAAAAAGGTTGTATTCCCCATAGTCAATACCTGGGAAAGATGCCAAGATCCTAGCATATTATGGAAGCAGTCCTATTAGACCCAACTTATTTAACTTAATATATGTTTAGTACTATTTTACAGTTCTTCTCATAACCAGCCCAAGGATCTTTTACTCATCAGTCTATGTCATTTCTACTGTACTACTCCGATGCTACATTTTAATTACACTACTCCAAATCTCAAATTCCCTGTTGGAAGAAAGAAGAAACCGTGCTTTCCCTCTTTCAGCAGACCTTTCAGACTACCAATCCGATTTTTGACATTTGAAGCTAAACTTCCCACAGAGCACTTGAATGAAACTCTGATTTCTGTCACCTTTACTGACTAGATGCAGTGCATTCAACATAAGGAGGACAACTTGTAATATAATAGAAAAGGCCCTGAAGAACTCCATCTGCAGTCTTAATACTTGGTTTACACTTTATTTACATTTTAGAATAGGGACTAGAATCCTGTCTCCAGCCAAAACAGTCTGGACTCTCAAGACCACTCATTAACAAAAATTTTCAAAGCTCTAGTCCCAGGGATGTCTAGAGTGGAATAAGAACAGGAAGAGAGATGGAATAGAGAACTGCCACACAGAATCATCCTCTACTGGAACAAGAGCATTTCCAGTGCTATCTGTCCATAGAAATTCATATAGAAGAGTTTTCCATCTCTGCCTTGACAGCTAGCAGAGGACAGAAAACGTAGAGGAAATAACTAAAATTTTAACTAGGCATTCTACATATCACAAACCACTACTTTTACCACAGCACAAACAAAAACAAAGCAATTAAAAAAGACCCACTCTCAATATATTACTTTTTAAACATACAAAACTATAATAAATTTATAAAGCACAGTTGAACAAAATACCTTGTACATCTCTGCTTCAATTTGTTGATGAACACCTACGTAACTCTTCTTAACTTGCTGCTTATCTTTGATCATCATTGTAAGCCTATGCAAAGGCCCAGAATTAAGATCCTCTGCATGTGTCTTCATTATTTTGCTCAGCTGTTCTGTTTGCTGTACCACAAGCAACCAAGACTACAAAAAAAAAGAACAGAAAAGTACTTACTTATTCTGGCTTGTAAACAACCAATGAACATGAACTGTTGGAAAAGATGCATGGCTGTTTAAAACAATTCGGTTAGAAAAGAATTTTAAACTTACCCAAATGCACCTGAGATCTTCTAACAAAGTTTTTCCTGCTACAGCAAAATCATGCCTCAAACGTACTCACAAAACCGTAACAAAGCACCAGAGACAAAAATATAGTATTTTATGTTCACCCTTCAGCTCTGTCCTAGTATTTCTGAACACTGATGAATGCTTTACAGCCTCTTTTGGAATACATCCCCCACACCCTGACAAGCATGTTCCTCTGTCCTTTGTTGTACTTCCCAACCACAGTTACTCTGTTCAAGCTCACTTCTCTGCCCTTGCCTAAATACCTCACAGTAACATGCATTTGAGTCGTTACTGTTTAAAAGGATAACATTCATCAGCTGCTTCACGTAACTGACAGCATCAGAGTCAGGCCACCCTATCAAAGCATAAGGTGCTAACAGCTTAAGAGACACAAGCAGTAACTCCTCTGTCATAGTAACCCAAGATCTTTCTGTACCCTTACTTCAGGAACTTCATAGCCATTCTGTCAGTCAGTTTTCAGCACAGCTTAATGTGCTGCGTGTGGCTTTGAATTTTGATTCCGATCTGTAAGGTGAACATGGACTTCCAACGCACCACAGATACAAACATGAAATTAAAGTTCAGTTCAAATAAAACCGTTTGTTACCCTAAAGATCCCTGTCACACTTTGTTGATGGGAACAGTACTGGATTCCTTAGAGATAACTCCCTAACACTGAATGCTATGCTATTATCTAAAATTTCAGAATGGCTACAGGCCATACAACTATCAGGTTTTGAAGGAAGTTAGTATGTAAGTTTCACTAGCATTGAGGTCACTCTTACTAAAGACAGATATCCACCTTGGATCACCAAAACTTAGAAAATTAATGTGTTTGGTGGCTTTGGTGTTGCCCTACATCTCATACATAAACATACATACATAATACTTCCATCCCTACATGACAATGCTGAAATGCAAAATGGATTCTAGAGAAGGAAACAAAAGACAGTTAACTCTTGTATACATTAAACCATCTTTAACATTTCCTTTAGCTTGTAAACATCCCACAGACTGGCACAGAGCTATGTTAGACTGCTTAAAGTCTGGTGTTACAAAAGGTCACAGCCCAAAGCTTCCCAGCTGTGGTTGAAAACTCCTTCACCTCTCCCTCACAGAACACTTTCCAAATGACATCAGAAGCCATATTGCAAAGCTGCATAGGATAAAAACACTATTAAACATCTGCCTGAGAGGATTGGGTCTTGTGGTTATAGAAGAGTTCATAAGAGTGCTCTCAGAGCTGAAAATGTAGTCAGAGTTCTGATTTTCTTTAAGGCTGATTTATTACTGATGAGACAAGTACTGTTTCAATCAACCCTGAACATCATAGCAAAAGCATTTTTCAATAGGACAAGCCGTCTAAGGAAATACTTAGCTTACAATTCACTAAATGAACTTGAATAAGTCAGAAACATAGCAAAAACTTCCCTTTCCATTTAAAAAAAAAAATCATTTGCACATTTTCCTGTTCTTTACGTCCCTCTTCCCATACTGAGAAACATCAGTTAAACAGAATTTCTGTGTTTTGTATTATTATATTTCATTATTTTAAAATAGGAAAAGCTAAAGTGAAAAGAAACACTTGAGGAATGGCTTCAAAAATTGAGATTTATATGGGACAGAAAAGCAGATGGGTGGGGATAGCAGAAAAGGCAAAGCATTTCCTTTCACAGAAAATAACCACAATCCATCAAAACCAATAAAATATAGTATTGTTTGGTTTAACAATATCTTTTAGACATATATGTGCACAAAAGAGCTGTTGGGAAGCACTTAAAAATACTGCTTTTCTAGCATTAGCAGCTGCTGCCACTATGCCTTCCAGCATGTTTGCTGCCTTTGCATGAAAAAAAAAAAAAAAGGACAGATTTTCCGAAACACTGTTTCTCTCAAAGTGCTCATTCTTGCTGTACATTTAAAAGAAAAAAAAAAATTAGACAGCTTGGTATTTGGTTTTGATGCCACATAATACCAGAAATGTAATATACAGGTATTTTAAATCTCACGAGATGCAAGATACCTGATTTATGTCCTATAATATTTGGATCATACTTTGATTCTGTAAAATGTCAGGAAGAGAGAAAAAGTAGCATGAAATAGTAAAGTAAATTAGAATGAGATGAGTAAAGAAATCAATAATTCAGACATTTTAACTGCCAAAACCAGTAAGAAATCCAAGGTGACAGTGAAATTTCAAGGCAAGCCCATACAAAAGATCTGTGAGTAGCATACGAATATTTTTGCTTTTATATAGAGATGTAAAGATCAGGGATGGGGCTTGAGAGAAAAATGGCACCTCCTTAAGAGAAGAAGAAAAAAAAAAAAAAAAGAGAGAAAAAAGGAACAAAAATAATCCTGAAAGAAGAAATTGAGTGCCTATGTCCAAAACAAGATTTCAAAATGTGGCATGTGTGCCCCTCTTCAATCCAAAAAGAATACGGTTTAAGTCAGATCTTCAGCTTTTAAAAATTTATCCGCTCACAAAAAGTGCCCATGTCACTGACATGAACCATCCTAGACTGAGCTAACTAGATAAAGGTTAAGAGCTGCTTATACCTTATAAGGCTAAATATTCCAATGTCAATGCTCCTTTGCTGTTCTAGCCCTAATCTGCTCTGTTTCATTGCCGAAAAGAATTGCAAGACAGTTTAGCTAGCATGTAAGAGCAATTCTAACAGGGCAGCAATAGCAAGAATTATTAGTCTTATCACCAATAATTGTACACATATATATACAACAATTATATACAAAACTTTGGGATCCAACAGTAGAAAGCTTGAAGGAAATACCTGGCTTCTGCCAATCTTAGGTTAATGACAATGGTTTGATGTTTATTTACCAAAATCATTATAACTTAAAGAGCAAAATCTATAACAAACTGTGTATAAGAAACATAATTGGATGAAAAGCATTTCAAATACACCACCAAAACACACAGATGAAAACAAAAGCTAGTATGTCAATTTACAAGACAAGAATTATTAGGGGGGGAGAGAAGCAACAACAGAATTTGTTATAGATAAAGACTTGACAGTGCTACTTTAGGGGCAGCTGAAGCAGGCTGGCTATAGCAGCACAGCTTTCAAGTCACACACACATCACCACTTTACTCCAGTACAAATCGAGACTGCTGCAGAAGGAGCAGTCACGTTCCTAATGCTATGCCATAGCTAGTATTCAAGCAGCCAGCCCATAAGCCCCCTACATAAAAACTGCTTTGTGTAAAACTTAACTTGACCCAAAAAGGGTGTTCTCCTGAAGAGAGGAGATCAGGATTCGGGTCAGACTGAAGGGACTCTGTAACCACTGCTACAGCAGAGGGGCCAAGAATCAAGTAAGCCATTAAAACAGAATAGTTTTCTCTAGTCAGGAAGGAATACAAGTCAGGAGTGAAGCTTATAAACAGGTGAAACAGGGAAGTTTGCTTCTTCGGTACCTTTACTGGACCTGCTCTAAATCTGAAAATTAAAAATCTGGGGGAAGGACAGCCTTACTTTTATTAAAAAAAATCAACACAGTTATTTTAAATTGGATCCAAAATAACTTCACAATTATGAGAAATATCCTGAATTAATGTTTGTTTTTACAACACATGCTGCAGTGTGAATAACAGCTGGAATGCTAGGCTTTGCCTCCATTTCCTGGCATTTTTCTATTTCTGTCGCAAATTTTGTATAGCATAGACAATATGCTATACTTCCCATTTAACTGTCTCAAAAGAAAAGCTTACTATAGCATACTCTATTTTCAAAATACTAAACAAAGTAGCAGGCTTATCCCAGGAACCTAAAAAACTGAATTTCGGAGTTCAGGATTGATTCTATTTCTGTTATTATTTTCAAAGACTGGAGCTCAGCTTCTCCATATTCCACTGAGGAACTAAAAGGAGTCCATTTTAAATACTTCGGCAACATTAACTCTCAAGAAGCTGAATGAACAGAAAACCAACTCAAATTAAAACAAACAAAAATAAATCCAGCACTGTTACCTCCAAGGATATTCCAAATTCAAAATACTTCAGTCTTACCTTGGACACATTGCTGATATAATCCAATTGACAAGTGCTGTCTTTATCGACTTGATTACAAAGATTCTGTAAAGTGGAGGCATACTCCTTATCACTTTTTACACGCATTACCATAAATTTCTTCACTGTTTCCAGCAGTCGTAGTTCCCAGTCTTGCAGTTTTAATAAAGCATCATGAGAATACTTCAGGTCAGCTCCAAACCCCATTTTTTAAGGCACTATATACCACACAGGGGAAAATACAAGCTCTTCACCACATCTGAAAGCAAAACAAGATTCATGAGACACATATCAAAAGAAAAAATTCTAGTGTGACAAAAAGCAACTATTAATGTCTAAACCTTGAAATAACTTAACAATAAGATTAACCACATACATATACCTCCTCAAAATAAACCAAGAGGAGGGTCAGAGCACTGTTTTGAACATGCGTATGACTGGAGGAGATCTCAGGCCCAGAACTGACCTCCAGCTTCCATCTGTAAAATGTCCTCCCTAACTTAAAGTGGATTTATAAGGGAACACAGAAAAGCACCTAGGACAGATACTAAAGACCAATCCACATATTTAATGAAGTAAGTATAGCTGACAGTATCTCCAGATCAAAACTGCCAACTACACTGTTCTACTCTTGGTGACCTGAAACATCTGTTTCTGGTATTTATTGTTCTAAGAGCACAGAAAAACCCAAATAAAACATCAGCTCTCAGGCACTGCATCTGCGGGAAACGGATAACTAGTTAGAAGCTAGTCTGCTCCTAAACACTGTGTTAGCAGGCCATGAAACTTGCAGACTTCACCTCCCAAAAATCAGAAAATATCCCAAATCAGGTTCCCCATGCAAATGTCCATTGCTCCCCTGGGACACACATTAGCCTTAAGGTCACACAATGTTCCCCTAAGACAGTCCAGTCTTACTGTACCAAACAGATATAATTTGATAAACAGATAAGAAATGCTGCCTTATGAAATCTTATAACACAACTGCAGGTCAAAGACACCTGTTTGGGCCAGCTCTGAAACATCTGCATCTGACACTGATAAATAAACATGCAGCCACATCACGAAAGACCTGAACCCACACATATGAGTAAATTCCACAGACTTGCAAAGCTTTTGTGATGCAGGGTGACCCCTCTTTCCTGTGTATACACGAAAAACTTGTTCCTATACTCACCAGCTTCAAACTAGGTAAGATACAACTTACATAAACTACAGTTACAGATCTGGACTGCACTGCGGACACAGCCTGTATACCGTGTATTCACTAATTCCTGTACTCCAGCAAAGTCTTAGCTCTTCGGAACACAGAAGGACCAATTTCTTCATAGGTTTTAAATTGCCACTTAAATTAGCAGAATGTTTTACAAACATTAACATATTTATCTTCCTAACAGCCCATGGGGCAAAGCAGGACTAATAATCTTATTTTACACCGAGAACTGAGACACATAAACTAATGTCAACAGTGTACCAGATAATACCAGTACGTACAAGGCCTAAAGACAGACTTTTCAGAGTGCCTAGCATTTGTAGCATATTAAGTATCCAGAAAAAAAAAGAGATGTTACTGGCTTCAGTTACCACACAAATTTTCTGAAGATTTTGCAAATCAGAACCTAGAGCCATCTCCAGGGTAGCCTGATTCCCAAGACCATTCCTCCCTTCCTGCCTCTGTTAGCTCTTCCAGTAAGCTACAGAAATAAGCCTCATGCACTACCTGTTTATTCTCAGAACACAAACCATGCTACATAATGAAAGAAACAAAGATTCTATAAAGAAAATAAGATTAGTGCCATGTTACTATGCATCTACACAACAGAGACAAGTCAAGGTTGTATGAGTAACCTTAAATCTATCACGAGCTTTCACACGCTCTTTAATTTGAAGCTGTATATTTTAGTCAGAATTCTTGCTGATGGCTAGAAGCTCAGTCATAAAGAGCAACAGTAAACAATTCACGCTGGCTGTATTTATAAAGGATGGACTATGTCATTATTAGTTGTATTAATTATATTTTCACTGTTAAAATTTAACAACAGTCTTGCAAAACCACTAATATTTTAGTAAGATGAGCAAAAGAAAAAAGTCTTAAAGTACCTGCTTATTAACATGACTGGAGCTACACTTGTGATTTTTCGACACCCTTGAGATCTATATCCACTTTTGTGACCAAGCTCATTTTTCTCCTAGCACATATTAGCATATTACCTAAATATCCTAGCACATTAGCTATAAGAAAAGACAGTATCTTTATTTTCTTACATTCCAGACTCAGAAGAGGTGGGAACTGAATCTCAGGATGAAGTCTGGCCTTGTGCTATGAGTAAAGTGCTGGCTTGCTTGCTTTTACTCTGTCCTCTGCCTTTTACTGTGAGGCAGGACAGGAAGGCAAGTGAGGAAATATCCTCAGCATTCAATACTTCAGTCTGCTTCTACTGACTCACTGTGGAGCCATAAGATTACAAAAATCAATAGAACAGAAGATGCAACATCATCTCACTCCATCCTGCCAAGCCTCCCTTCACTAAGTAGTAATTAGATTTTTTCCGATCACACTATTAGATGCCTGGGTACCTACACAAAAATTGTACACATACTGGACTCCAGTCTTTGTTTTAAATTATTCCACTCACCATGACAGAAGCAGCACAGCAAAAATTCCTTCTGCAAAAGTGATAAAATCCTGATTCAGTAAGTGTAAAAGCATAAAGTCTCAGAGCTGATGATTCCAAACTGGGTAAGCCAGTCTTAGTATGCCTTCCTTGTAAATTAGGAAAATGTTCAATCAAGACATTCAGCAAAACTCAAATGCTCCAATACTGTGGAGGCAAAAAAGTGGCGAACAAGTATCTAAGACCTAAGCCACTTAACCACTGATAGGCTAAAAACCAATGCTTTTAATTAAAACCACTTCTTTAAATTCTTTAACAGTTTTGAGCACTTTTACACAACTGAAAGCAGTACAGATGACAGTCACTTACTTGAAGTCAAAACCGTAAGAACTGCAAAACACATGAATAGATGTGTTCTATGCAATCTGTATTTCAAATTTCTTAAAAGCACAAGCACAGCTCAAAAGGCCAATGTTCAAAGAGACAGTATCTGGCACCAATACAGACAGGTGTTTTTCCAAGTTCGGTATATCCCTGCTCAGTGCGCACAGATGAGTTGACAGCTGCCCTACAGGGTCAGATTGATAGAATATTTCAGCTGGAAGGGACCTACAATGATCATCCGGGCACAATGACCCATTTAGATCAGCGTTTTGTCTCCAACCATGGCACCAGTACGCGCTGTTTAAGGACAGAGAGCGAGTTGGGCTGCTATTTGTGGCGCGATCCTTCCTATGCTTCCCATGTGCAGAGCTACTGGATTACGAAAGAAAGTAACAAATAGTCCCATTTTTTGGCTTTACCATACAAGATTACAACACTCACAGTGAACATGAAAAAGAAACACAGATTCCCACACAGATTTTGCAACCACAGACTACTGGCAAAATTGAGTAGTGCAACAAAAGAAAAGATTTACTGTGGAACCAGTAGGAGATATGGGGAGTTTGAGACAAACATATTTTCTATGCCAATGTTGAGAAGATGAAAATACAAAATATAGTGTGAAAGAGATTTGGGGGGAGAGGGGGAATCTTTCTCAAAAAACTTGGGAGAATATTTTATCTTAAAGGAAAAAAACAAAAAAAAACAGAGATGACATCACGTTTTAAAGTAGCTACATGGAGAAGTGATGACAAAGAACACATGATATGGTAAATTCATACAGAAAAAAAAACAACTTCGGTAACTGCTTACTCTTACTGTGAAGAGATCTTCCCTACTTCTGGCAGATACCCATGAGGCTTAACTCTTCTTCCACACATGAAGAATGCTTGCATAATTTGACGTGCCAGTGAAGTCTCAAATTGAGTTCTAGCACGTTTTGTAAAAGTAACAGAATCCCAGTAGCATCAAATAGAACTAATGAGTTTCAGCTACTTTATTTTGAAATGTTAGAGAGGTATCTATATGTTACTATAAAAAAACAACTGGATAAGTAAATAGCCAATCAATATTTGGTAAGCTTTAACGCTGCAAATACGTCTCAAAGTCAATTCCAATAAAGCAAGACTTACTTTCTTAATGTCACTCTCAAAATAACAAACTAATCACTGACAGGAAGTAAACACTCAATGTACATTTGATAATACACTGTGGATGAGAATCAGACCTTGAATATTTCTAAATTTACATATAGTTACTGAAGGCAGTTCATGACTTGTCTCAACCACCACCACCACAGCAGTGCAGTCAGATTCCAAACAAAGCAATGTTAAATTTTGTCAGCATGACAGTGAGAAAATTCAATGACAGTCACGTAATTCTTCAATACTGTAACACTCCCCTCAGCAAATAAAGCAAATATTCCAGCATTAGTAGACTTCCTGGATTCTAGCAACAACTCTGAAGAAAGTAGTTTTCATAGCCAATCTACATTTAAAGATTGCAATCCATCCATGACACATGACAGTGGCCATACCATGTCAGATCAAAGGTCCTGTGTGTCTGGCAGTGACTGAAATCAAATGAGCAGGGAGGAACTGAGCATGTACCTAGCAATACTTTCCCAGGATGCTCTCCTACCCTTATAACAACTGGTCCCTTCTGCTATATATTGCCATGAAATATATCCAAGGCTGTGATTGCTAATCTTAAAGTAATGATGGATGCACATCCATCACTTGGAACTTGTGATTTCATAATATCAGTGACAAGACAGGCAACTGATAAACCAGAAACCAGATGCACACCTGGGTCCCAGTTAAATTCAGAACAGGAAAGCACAGCATGCATCTGGCCCCTCCAGAAGGAGGAATATGGAACAGGCACAGTGTACAGAGAGCATCACTCTCACACCTGATCTGCTGTCAACTCCCTTGCTCCTAAATCTGCACAAGTTTCAAATCACTTAGCATGTCTTATATTTTGCAGACCCTTTCTAGAAACATTAAGAATACTGCAAAAGCAGAAAAGGAAGAGGACTTGGATTCCAGAGATGAATCCTCAAATTCAAGGCTTCTGTACCAATTTAAAAGCAATTTTATAACAGGTGATCAATTTGTTAGACAGTCCATCTCTGAATTTCTGAATGTGAGGCTTATAGTAGTTACATGCCATTAAAACAACGAAATAAATCATTCTTAGCCTTCCATCCACACCTCAAATAAAAATTACACTGTTAAACAATTGACATTTCTGTTAGCATAGGATCCACTCCTGGAATGTACAAGACCATGAAACATAAAACAGATGCTTCACCTATCATTTGTTTACACTAAGCACATATTCAGAATATTATCTATATATGCAGTTGATGTGAAATATATGGAACATGAACTAACTGAAATAATGCTTCCACAGAGCTACTGCCATCAATAAACAACCAAAGTGGTAAACTAAAGCTAGCCTGATCATTTCAAAACTGATCATTTCAAAACACTCAAGGCAAAACAGGCAGCTTACTTTCAGGAAAGCTCTTCTGCAAAACATAGCTCACATACCTTAAAAAATTTTCCTCAAGAAACGATCATTAGTACACTTCTCTCTATGTCAGCAGCTACTTCTGATTTTCACTTTCTGAAATATACTTTTATTTTCTGGGGACTCTGTGAAAGAAAAACAAAACAAACTTTTTTTTTCATTATTTCAGCATTTTTAAATACATTGCAAAACTTAAACTGAAGTAATTTGCTTTGCATTTTCGGATTATTACCAGAAGATGAATTTTTGTTAAAAAAACACAGAGTTCAAGAAAAACGAAAGAGCAGACTTCTCAAATGAATGCAAGTAGTAGTATGCTATCACTTCATACACACAATTTTGAGAAAAGAAATTATTTTGTCTCTATACAAAGTTTTTTTTTTTAAGTTCTTGGAATTTCTTATGAGACAGTGTGTTGTAGCCAGAAAATCCGGTAATTTCATTTATTTCTGAACTTTGCCCTTGATAAAACAGAAAGGACTCCTATTAATGAGGAAAATGAAAGGATGGAAGAGCCAAATTCCTTGTATGAAAGACAAACTTAACAGTGGTATTTTCACTAGACTACAAGAAAACTAGTGGCAACATGAGAAAGGGATCAATCACGACACAGAAATTTCTTATACATCCCTAATTACTCCAATATCTAGAACTGCAAGAGGCCAGAAAGTTAAGATGACGGCAGCACTAAAATTTCAAGCTGTAACTTTGAACTGCAATCTAGGTGAAGCAAACGGCAACAGAAGGCTGGATCTTTGAGGTTCTATACTAAGAAAAAAGCATATAAAATATGAAAAATAAGAAGAAACAGGCTTTACATACAGCTTATAAGTGCAAGGTATACTGTATAAGCTACATCTGGACTAATGTTAAGTGTTCACTCATAATCTCACACCAGAACATCAATATTAGTTTAGCAATGCCCTTGTAAGAAAAGACAGACACAGTGTGTAAGGGTAAAGAAAAGAGAACTATTTTCAAGATCTCCATGACTTAAAACAAAGCACTAATCATGGACACATTTATAAAATCTTATAGAGAGATAGTTTTAGTTCATATTCAAGCAGACATTATTTAGTATTCCTTTCTGGTTACTTAGTGACATTCTAGAAACAAAGTGCTGCCTAATATAAATACAAAACTTCCATTCTCCATGACCAAAAATAGAAAAGACTGTAAGTGATGCTTGCATTCAGTCACTGCAAAGAAACAGCAGCTATGCAAGCAGATAGAAAAGGAGAAAAAAAATTGCAGCAAGCTAGAAGCATTACAAAACTCATCATATTTTTAAGAGATACAAAAATATTTGTTGCAAAGTTGCAATGCCCAAGAGAAAGTCTTAATCAGCAAAAAATTACAAACAAGAGCAAAACATTACAGTAAATTTGGCTCCAGTCCTCTTATCACAAATACCAGAAAAAAATACCATCTGGATACACCAAAATATCACTGGACAGAAGCGCTATTTCTAACCCTTTTCCTGTTTCAAATGGGACTCATGAAAGTAAAACACGTGCTACCACCAGCACCTGAGCACATTCAGATTTCAAGCAGACATTAAAGAATCGCATGTGGTAAAATGAATCCCTTCTGAAAATTCTACTTATTAAATGAAACAACAGACTGGAGCCACTTAGAACACAGACAAGCTGCATCTCCTGCTCTTTGCACACAGACAAAAAGCACATGTTTTTTATAAAGAACCACTCTATCACATACGTAAGAACGGTGAATTTTATTTGTCAATATAAAAATAAAATGCAAACCAAACTTTTCTTCAGAATTCCAATTATTACTGAATTTTTATCTACATGCATTTTTTTATCTATATACAGGTCATTATTAGAATTTAAAACTGGTAATGCAAGTCCAATACTGGTCTAATTGATAGGCGTATACTAGCTAGTACACAGAAGCATAATAAAAGCTTGCCAGTGAACTACACAGCCATCTGTAAGAGAGTAATAAAATGTTACAAAATTCCCATTGCTATTTCTGAGCTCAAACATAGTAGAACCTGACAGTTACAGACAGCTTGCCACCTCAATGCAATAAGCCACTAGATAATGAAGATACAAAAGAAAGAATTAAAAGAAGATAAGGATAGAACAGAAAAGCTACATGATCTGTTGTTTTCTGAAATTACTGCCAAGACAGTCAAAGTCAACCCCACACCACAGCCTCTTTAGATTGGAGATGTATAAGGCATTCTCTCAAAATGAAGCATCAGAGAAGCATTTAAAAATATCAAATTAATAGTAAGAATTCACCAGAGCCAGATATTATTCAGCTGAAGTGTTAAAGCATCAAATATGAAATTGCCGAACTACTGACTCTGAAAAAACTTATGCTTAAGGTGACCTAGGTAAAGAGCAATGGAGAGTGGAAAAGATAATCAAATTTTTTCAGAGCTCGACAAGGCAATCAGGAGAAGCGCAACAAAGACAGCCTGACTTCCATACCAGACAAGGTGGTTAAACCATACTGAGAAATTCGTAGACTGGAATAATAGAGAGGAAAAAAAACAACACAGCTGTTGTAGAGGAAAGTCATGCTTTGCAACTTAAAGAGTTCTTCGAAGGACTCAAGGATCCTGGGGATAAAGGTGTTGGAAGTGGTAATGAACAAAGGACATCTAAAAAGTTTCTGCTGATGTCTCTCACAGGAAGCTGTTACAGAAGTGAAGACCTTGCTGGGTAAGGTTTGAGACAAAGATTCATAATGGAGAGAGTCAGAAGCCTCACCAGAGTCTGGGCCAGGACTTGGGCTGCTGTTCAGAACGGTCACCTACATATCTGTCATTTCACATATCAACTGTGCTTAAGTTTGCAAATTATACAGAATTACTACAAGCAATCAAAACCGATATGTCATTAAAAAATTTGCAGAAGAATCCCAGAACACTGAGCAACAAGAATATAAAACAGCAGATGAAGTCACATGCCAGTAAATGCAACGTAACACACTGGGAGAGAGAACTGTAGGTCATTTAATGCCATTACCAGAAAAAGGCCTGGTAGTCTCTGAATATACACCTTCAAAGACATCTGTTCAGTGCTTTGAAGTGGTCAGGTTAGGAACCTGAGTATCAGAGTATCAGACCTTTTTTTTAACGAAGGGAAGAGAGAACATAACATATTCTTGCAGTGCTGATACATTTGGAGTGTTCCTACACCTTCAAATTATTTCATCTCATGAAGAATGCAAAGCACCAAAAAAGTATAGTTAATATTGATCAGAGTATAGAGCAGCTTCTGCATAAAAAAGTAAAGAGAATTTTTTAGCTCACAAAACTGGTAAGTATCATAGGGTGTCAGATCAAAGTACAAAAAAAAATAATCATGAGATCGCAGAAAGTGACACGGTATGCAAGACGCCTGAAGTGTTTCCCAGAAGAACACAGGAACATCAAATGAAATTTTTAAAAGGTGCTCTTAAGTACTTCTTTGCCTAGTAAATAATTAAATGAGAGAATTCAATGCCTAAAGACATTTTTGAGACCAAGAAACAAACAGGTTCAAAAACTATTTTTGAAAATAACAGAAAAAAAACAGATCTGTTGAACAGGAGAACTTCCATCTCAAGATGTCTCTAAACTGCAAAAACAGGACAGCAATTATTATTTCACATTTGTGCCAACAGCCCCTTCTTATCTGACAGTAGCAAGTACTGAGCTAGACGGACTTCACTTGATCGTGTACAAACATCCTCACACCGTGCATTCTCACTCTGCAGCTTACGCTGCAGCTGTACAAAGACCACAGCTCTCCCTAGCAGCTCTTGCAGCTGTGATCTTATGAAAAATATATGCAAATAAGAAGCAGTGAGTGCATTCAAAGAATAGGATTTACACTTGCGAGTAGTACAAAACAAAAAAAAACCCAAACAAACAAAACAATAAAACCCAACAGATAAAAGCCCAGAAAATAACTCTTAAACCCTCTGCCTAGAATTCCAAAACACACTTCCTTTTTTGGATATACAAAGTTTTCCATTTACCTGTTGGAATTCTTTTCACTCATGCAAAGGGTTGTAATAGACATGATGGAAGTCATTAACAATCACAGAATCATAGAATTGTTATGGTTGGAAGAGACCTCAAAAATCATCAAGTCTAACCATGTACCCAATACCACCATGCCCACTAAACCATGTCTCAAAGAGCCACATCTGAACAGTTTTTGAACACCTCCAGTGATGGCAAGTCCACCACCTCCCTGGGGAG
>NW_009595715.1:0-9251 GCF_000690535.1 Cariama cristata
GAGGGGATGAGAGAAGAGTTCCTGCCGTGGATCAGCAAATCTAAAAGGAAAACGGGTCTGTCTGTGCTCCAGGCACAGCCCTGGGCAGGAGGAGCTGCATGATGGGAGATGCTGGTATCGGCCAGGCCACAGCCTGGCAGGAGACAGGGCTCTGCCCCCGGTCACAGCACCTGTGCTGAGCCCAGCACCAAGGGCCTTCCTCAGGCCTCGCCTTCCCGAAGGTGATGAGGAGGAGAGATGTCCTGTCCTGGTGTGGCCCAAGGCAGCTTCCTGCACCAGAAGGAAGGACAGAACCCCGTCATTATCCTCACAGGACATGACCGCTGTCCTTCCTTTAGTCTCCGGGGCTCCCCACCACTCACAGGCCCCCACGGAGCTTCAGGGCCAAGCAAATGCTGTGGCTCCAGGGGCTCAGGGCAGCTTTGGGCATCTCTAAAGCTGAGGCACAGCTGTCCCTTTGCTTCTGTAGATGCAGTTATTTGCTACCTCCTTCATGGTCAAAACTGTTTCTCCTTGTGGCACGTGGACTGGACAGATGCCACCTCCCTGTGAGTCTGGGAACACTTCAGAGAAACGAGGAAGTCCTAGCATGGTCACAGGTAGGAGGACAGTGGAAAGGAACCCTGTCAAGGTTTTTCTGCCCTTTCATCTCTGAACTCAGACATCTGTTAGCATCCCAGTACCAAAGTCAGCTTTTTGTCTTCTGAACTGCACAGCTTTTTGCCAGTAGGAATGAGTCGGGATGAGCTGGTCTTTGAGATAACTGGATTTCTTTCTTTTTAATTGTGTGCCTACACTTTCCCTTTTTTTCTGCAATTTCTTTTTTTCTCCCCGTTACCCCCCCAGTTCCATCCTCTTTCAAAGGTAATTATGATTTGATGTTCCGGACAGATCGTCAAGTAGATAGACACAGGATGTAAGTATACGCTGGTCTCTAGCTCCAGAGCTGTTCTACCTTTAAAGGCTAGATAGATATGGGCTATGGGTAGACATTCTGTTTGCTAATTATAACTTCTTTTGAGGCCCTGCGACAGTGACAGAAAGTTTGTCTGCCTGCAGCTCTGCAGCAGTTAAAACTACCCCTGAAACAGTTTTGATGATGAATGCTGTTCTGTGTGTTTAATTTGGGGCACTCATTTCATTGAGCTAAAATTATTTCTTTGCAATTAGGTGATGGGGATCTTCTTGCACTGGTCTTCTCTTTCTGGAGCGCGTCCTGACACCCTTGGTCATCCAGAGCTTCCCCTGTGTAGCCAAGAAGAGCGATGGTTGCGATGTGGACCAAATCCTCTGAGTAATGACTTCTTCAAGTCTGATTTTGAAGGTGCAAAGCCTCCTTTTCAGGGCCGAAAGCCTTTTCCTGGACCAAAGCCTCATTTTAGTGATGGCCACAACATGAAATGACTCCTGTGAGTAATGGCTTCACCAGTAGGTTTGGATTTTGTGAATCCCCATGGATAAATGTACGTAGCAGGTGCTGCATCCAATAATTTTGATGTGCTGACACTCTGGAGTCAATTTGGCAGTGTTTCCGCCTCCTCCTCCTTCTCTTCCTCTTCCCTTTTCTTCTTCATCCATTTCCTCCTCCTCCTGGTCCTCCTCCTCTGGTTCTTCATCATCCTTCTCTTCCTCCTATTCTTCCTCCTCCTCCTCCTTCTCCTGTTCTTCTTCATATTTTTCTTCCTCCTTCCTCTTCCTCCTCATCCTGCTTTTCTTCCTCCTCCTTTTTACCCTCCTCCTCCTTCTCTTCCTTCAATTCCTGTTCTTCGTCTGCCTCCTGTTCTTCTGCCTCCTTTTCTTCCTCATCCTGTTCCCCTTTTTCCTCATCTTCCTCCTCCTTTTCTTTCTCAGGACTGGGATCCTTAGCAGTGGGAGCAGTGTCCACAAGTACTTTAACTGAATCCAACCTGTTTCCAGATATCATCCTCACACATGGCACAATAAACTATAACTGGCTCTACTGCAGTTGTTCCCAGCAACCTCTTCCTGCACCCTTCATCCTCGGCAGTTATCTGGGGCTAAAGTTTTGACTCAAGCAATTTCAGTTGTGTTTCTAATTCTCTGCACTTCCCAAGTTTTCCTTCTGTTTTCCTTTTCCTCATTTTCCTCTTTCAATCATACATCCTCCCCTTCAACTCATCAAGCATATCCATTGCGGCTCTAAGACAAGTGTCTAGTAGCCAACACACAGCGTCTTCTCCTTTCCCCTTCCTCAGCTTACAGAAAATTTGCCACCTGTCAGACTCATGCCAAATGTTATCAGTATTATTGCAGTGGCTCTCAACCCAGGATAAATCCCACTTGGCGTTTTTCCCCTCCCCTTTTGCAAACTTATCTCCCAGTTGTGGCCACTCACGGTCCAGATTTTCTTTCTGTGTCATGACATGTGCATGCAGACACGCAGTTAACTCTACGCTCCCCCTGAAATGATTCCCTCAATTGGCATGGTGAAGCACCTTTTGCCTTCAACAAAATGTGTCTGAGAGAGATGCCGCTTCTGATACCAATACAGTGTCACGGTCCATTTGGATCTCTTAAATTCTCAGGCCAACATCCTCTGTAAATTAAATTTTATTTGACGAGCTCATTAGAAAAAAACCCACAGTCATCAAAGAAGGGCTCAGTTCCCCTTGCACAGACTAGTCTGACACCTGGAGTCACTAATTCATTCAGTCAGGAGATCTCTCACTCCCAGGTTCTTGAACTCACTTCCAACTCATGTGCTTAGGAGCAAAGTAGTTCCCAAGTCAGCAGGGAGAGCGCTCATCCTTCCTTCTCCATCAGGGTGAGGGTGTCCCCTGTATCTCACTGGGAAGCACGTCAGCCCCGACAGTCCAGCTGCTGTTGGCTTCGCTCCAATAGCTTCTTGGGCAAGCTGATGTGTTTCTACCTCCCACCTAGGAAGTTTCCATTTCCATAAGCGCATATGCACTAGCATATTGAAGAAACTGCCAGACAGTTACTCTGCAAAAATACAGGCGATGAAGGTCAAAGGAGAAAGCGAGCTGCAGGTTTTAATGGCTGCAGAGTGGCCGTCACCCTGCCATGTCCTGGAGAGGATTACTGGGAAGAGGATCCAGGAAAAGGCTACATTCAAGGTGAGCCTTTTGGTTTCCCCACTGCTTGGGCAGACTCACAGCTCTTCCCAGGCATTGCTTGTGTGTGACCCACCAGGTCATGGCCAGCTGCACAGACCAGGCAAGAGCACGGTTCCACCATCTCTTGTTGCCCTGAACTCCTCCACTATTGGGTGCCTTGGCCACTTTGAGGATGTCCTGCCATCTCCACGTTCCTCCAATGCAGATACCCCAGCTGCTCAAAATCATGATGTCCTGGATGGTACCCATTGCTTCCCTAACTTTCACCAACCGCATCATCGTCTTTCCCGAGTGAGTACATTGGCGGCTTTAGCTTCTGGACGACACAGCTACTCAGCTGCAGTTGGGTAGCGTTTGCTCCTTGTGACCACGGGAGTCCCACTGCGGGGCCACCAAGCAGTGACTCTTGTTTGTGTCTGGTCTGTAGTCACTCCTGTGTCGTTCTTGGGTGCTATTTCCTTGTAGAAATGCAGAGCTAGAGGGACAGTGGGGACTCTTCAAAGAGCCCTTAGTTCTGACTGATGTCATGGCTAAGTTGCCACCTTGGGCTCTTCCATCACCAGGGGCAAGGTACTCATTTTCCAATGGCGTTCTCTCTTCTGTAGCCTCAGGAAACACACAAGGCCGTGCTATTTGGCCATGTTTGGAAGACCTAACTAACCGCAAGGCTGGTCTGGGGGAGCAGAGCTCGTTGCTCCTTTAGATCCCCAGTGGGAAGAGAAAGGCGTTTTGGGTGGGTCTGGCACAGCTTGGGAGCAAAGTGCTGCTGCAGGAGAGGCTACAGAGAAGGGGTAAATAGAGGAACAGCAACAGTTGCCCTCCCCTCAGTGTCCTGACCTGAAGCCATCCAGCGGGTCTGGATGTGGGCAAAGAGCTCCCAAAACCTGCAGTATTGTCTTAGAAGAGTGTCCCTTCTTTTGCAGAAGCCCATCTGCCTTTGGGACACAGGGAGCTTGGGAAAGAGATGAATAAAAACACAAAGGAGAAGTTGTAAAAGAGTGTTGACTTTTTAAATTGTTTGTAACAGTCCTTTACCGGAATCGGGGAGAAGGGTTTTACAGTGGCCATGGCTCTGAGATCAGCCAAGCATGGTCTTGGAAGTGGGGTCATCTGAGGGATCTTCCCTCAGGACCTTTTCCATCTGAAGGACCTTTTCCATGGTCACTATGGAAAGCAACCTGCTTTCTGGGGCAAGAGAGGGCAGGCGGGCACTTGAAGCAACGTTGTGAAGAACTGAATGTCACTGGAAGGGAAAAGAGAGGATGCAAGTGCAGCTGGGGAGGCATGGAGGGCACCTACGTGCAGGGGCAGTGGAGGCCACCTGCGTTTTCACCCAGGGCCATAAAGGACTGGGGAAAGAAAGAGAGCAAGGCTGAGCCCAGTTCTGCTGGGCTGGACATTCTATTTCCACTGGGGGTAGAGCCAGGGCTCTTTACTACCCTATTTATCTCCCAGATAATGCAATTTATATCCAATTTGTATCTCTACTCATGAAATCCTCTAAGTAGGTGCCCCGTTTGGCCATCCTGTAGGCAGCCCTCAGTGACAGAAGGCCCATCTCCAGTCCCAGCACTATGGTACTCATGAAGCCTCCTGTTTCCTGGCATTCTCCTCCTTGTCCAAACCCATCCTATTCAACCCAGGAACCAAACCGTCCTTATGGGAAGCTTCTGCTTAGGACCCGCTCCAGCATCTGGGGGAAGGGGCCACCCTGATGCTGCCCTAAAAATTCAAGCCTTGACCTTTAGCGAAGAGAACAGTATGAGCGAGTAATGAGGGTCTGCAAAGCTGAATTTCGCTTTGCAGGGGCAGAACTTTCTGCACCGATTTGCAAGAGATCCAAGGGTGCCAGGCGGGGAATTTGAACATCTTGTTGAAGTGTCAAAATGGAAGGACTTCCCAAGAACCAGGAACTCAGTGTTGGGCTGAGTTGTGTCTGGCTGGGATGTCCGTAGTGTCACCCTGTCCAGATGAGCTTGTCAAAGCAGGAGTTTCTACTGAGGGAAATCATAAAATCATGGAATGATTCTGGTCAGAGGGGATAGCGAGAGGTTTCCAACCCAACCAGCTCAGAGCAGGTCCCATCAGGCTGCTCAAGGACATGCCCAGTTGAGGTATGAACACCACCAAAGTCTTGCCCCTCTAGCTACAAGATCTATGCACACTTTGGGTAGAAAGCCCCTCCTTTTTAAGGCCCCAATTCTCTTTTTCTGAGTCTCTACCCTCATGTTTAGGGCACAAAGCCTCATTTCTTGGAGTCCATTTTTCAGGGACCACAGCCTAATTTTTAGGATCCAGTCTGCAATTTAGGGCCCAAAGCCCCATTTTTATTTTCCAAACCTTAATTTTGATATACAGACTCAAAAACCTCATTTTTAGGGTCTAAACCTTCATTTTAAGACACAAAAGCTCATGTCAGAGTCCAAAGCCTCATTTTGGTTTCCAAACTCCCAGTTATAGGGCTCAAAGCTTCGTGTTTAGTGTCCAGACTCTTCTTCATTGGTTCCAAGCCCCTCTTTTACAGCTCAAAAATCTTAATTTTAGGGATCATAACCTTATTTTTAAGGCCTAAAGCTTCCTTTTAAGGGTCTAAATCCTCATTTTTAGGTCCAAAAGCCACTTTTTTTAAGGTCCAAAGCTAGATTTATAAAGTCTGAATATCATTTTAGGGTCCAAAGCATCATTTTTTGTTTCCAAAGTCTTATTTTTAGAGTCCAAAGCATCAATTCTAAGGTACAAAGTCTCATTTTTATCATCCAAACCCACACTTTAGGGAAAAAAACCCCTCATTTTGGGTCTCGAAGCCTCATTTTTATTGTTCAAAGCCTCATTTTTAGCATCCAAACATCTTTTTTTCAAGGCTGAAAGTCTCATTTTTAAGGCTCAAAGGATTAGTTTGAGATCCCAATCTTCATTTTCACAATCCAAAGCCTCATTTGTAGTGTTTTAACCCTCCTTTGTAGGGGCCAAAGCATCATTTGTAGGTCTTAACCCTCCACCTTTATGGACGTGGGCCAGAGCCCCTTCAACCTCAAAAACGGTTCTTCAGTGAAACACCAGTAACTGAGTTTCAAATGTCAACTCATTTCTCCCTTGCTCCGGTAATCCTTAATAAAGATGCAGAAAGACTCACAAACCTCTGCTATTTCTTTGTCTCATCTGCCAAAACAGAGGTATTACAACAGAGGCCTCCTGTTCCACAGTCGGCCCATGTTAGCCAGCTGCTTAAAAGCTGACCTAAAACTGAGGCATTGAGCCATAAAAGAGGGCTTTGGACCCTCCAAATGAGGGTTTGGACACTCCAGATGTGGCTTAGACCCTAAAAATGCCTGGCTGGATTCTACAAATGATGCTTTGGACCCTGAAAACGAGACTTTGCAAACTAAAACTGAGCCTTTGGACCCTCAAAAGGAGGCTTTGGAGCCTAAAATGAGGCTTTAGAAGCAAAAACTAAGACTTTGGAAAGTAAGACTGAGGCTTTGGACACTAAATTAGTCTTCAAAATCTACAAATGAGGCTTTGGACCTTGAAAATTAGACTTTGGACCTTAAAAATTATGCTCAGGACCTTTAAAATGAGTCTTTGAACCTTAAAAGTGTAAACCCTGGGTCTTCTAAATGAGGCTTTGGACTCTCACTATGAGGACTTGGACCCTAAAAATGAAACTGTGGGTCCTAAAAAAAAGCTGTGGATACTAAAAGACAGGCTTGGAGTCTAAAAATGAGGATTTTGGCCCTAAAGATGGGACTTTGGGCCCTAAAAAGATGGGCTACATGCTAAAAATGAGGCTTTGGACCCTGACAAAGAGGGGAACTTCTTGGTGCCTATATGGACCCAAGTAATGAAGCTGTGGTGCCTCATATAGGGCTTTGGGCACTACAGCTGAGGCTTAGAGCTGTAAAAGAGGGTTTGGACCATAGAATTTGATGATTCTGTAATTCTGGGAAATGAGAGTTGAGACCCTGAAACTGAGGGTTGGGGCCTTAAAAATGGGCCTTTGGTCCTTTCCAATGGGGCTTTGGAAACAAAACTGAGGTTCTGGATTCTGAAGTGAGGCTTTGAGCCCTCAAAATGAGTACTTGGATTCTACAAATGAGACTTTGGGCTCTCAAAATTGCAGACTGGATCATAAAAATTATCTATGGTTCCTAGAAACGAGGCTTTGGTCCCCGAAAATGATGCTTTTGAAACTGAAAAAATTAGATTTTGGGACTGAGACTGAGCCTTTTGACCTTATGAATTAGGCTTTGGACTCTGCAAATGAGGCTTTGGACCTTCAAAAGCAGACTTTGTGCCTTAGAAATGATGCTCTGAGCCCTCAAAATGAGTCTTTGAATCTTAAAAGCAGGCCTTGGAACTTATGAATGAGGTTTTGTACTCTAAAAATATGGGTTTGGACCTTAAAAATGACTATTTGGACCCCCAAAATTAGGCTTTGGTGATTTAAAAATCATGATTTTCACCCTAATATTGAGGCTTACATTATAAAAATAAGGGTTTGTGCTTTAAACCTTGACTCTTGAGTATGAGGCTTTGGACCTTGAAAATGATGGTTTGGCTCTAAAATTTTGCCTTTGGTCCTTGAAATAGGACTTTTTTTGCCTCTAAGATTCAGGTTTTGACTCTAAGAATGAGGTTTTTGCCCTAAACATAAGTGTTGGGACTCAAAAATTAGTTTTCAGCACAAATCCAAAACATACAAGCTACTATGAAGAAATTTAAGTCTATCCTGTCAGCCCTTGGGCCCATTGCCCTTCAGGTAGGTAAACTCTGGGGCCTTTCACCCCTTAGGACCATAACCTTTGCAGTGGTTAATTTTGTAGGCCCATCACCCCTTTGGCCAGTCACCCTTCCAGCTATCAACTGGGAGCAGGGGAGCCCATCACATGGGGGTCCTTATCCCTTGGCGTGCTTAACCCTGACAGCCCAATACCCCACAAGACCAATCACCACTTGGGGGAATAAGCACTGGCGCACACCTCCTCTTGGACTAATCCATTTTAGGGTGGTTAATACTGGGGACCTGTCACCCCAAGGGCCCATCACCCTTGGAGTGGTTGACACTAGTGGCCTGTCACCCCATGGGCCCATTATCCTTGCTGGCTTAATCCTGGGTGACCATCACTTCTTGGGTCTATCACCCTTACAATGGTTCAGCACTTGGGGACCCATCACCTCTTGGGCCTATCACCCCCCTGGGGCCCATCACCCTTGGTGTTTTTTTTCCCTTGAGGCCCATTAGTCCTTATCCCATCATCCTTGGGGCAATTAACTCTGTGGCCCTGGTTTACCCTTTGCACTCATCACATCTAGGGCCCATCACCCTTGGGGTTGTTAACCCTGGGTGCCCATCACTTTTTGCTTTGAAGGACTTTACGGCTGTGGTGCCCACTAAGGTGATCATAAGTAGCAACATGCAAAGAAGGCCGTCACCATCCTGGGTGGCACTCGGAGGGGTGTGGCAGTAGGATCATGTGCTCCTCCTCTCCACTCAGCACTGATGAGCCCACCCTTTGAACATTGGGTCCAAGTCCTGGGCTACCAGTACAAGACAGATGGAGTGACTGTGAGAGAGTCCAGTAAAGGGCCCCTGAGATGCTCCATGGCTGGGAGCCTCTTGGAGGGGCTGTGTGAGCCAGAACTGTTCAGCCTGGAGAAGACTTGGCTGTAGGGGGTCCCACCCAGGTGGGATCTCAGCGGTGGTAGTGACAGGACAAGAGGCGCAGGGCACAAACCTGGACACAGAGTGACTTCAGAGGACACTTTTTTACTGTGTTGGTGACTGGGGCTCCTTGGGGAGGTTCTGGGCTCTGTAACTGTGGAGGGATAAAAGGCCACCTGGATGTGGCTACGGTGGTCTCCCTGGGGCTTGCCTGAGCCCCCCAGTACCCCTTGAAGGGCCCTGCTCCCCCCCAGGGTCTCCCTGGGGCCCTCCTGAGCACCCAGGACCCTGTGAAGTTCCCTGTGGCCCCCCCCAGGGACCTTCCTAAGCTGCCCTAGGACCCCGTGAATGTCCCAGCTGACCCCCAGGGACTCTGTCAAGACCCTCCAGGACCCTGTGAAGGCCCCAGCTGAACCCCAGCCCCCCCAGCACTCCATGAAAAATTATGCCGAACCCCAAGGTCTTGGCTGACGCCCCAGCACTGACCCCAG
>NW_009595715.1:9337-11658 GCF_000690535.1 Cariama cristata
AACCTTTCCGCCCAAAACCCTGCCGCCAACGGCTGCGTTCCCTGTGTCTGCGAGGGGTGGCAGCCCCCCGACCTCATTGCAGTTGCTGCCTCATTTCACCGTGCAGAAGCAAAGACAGCATATGCCACGGCCAGGGTGGGCGAGTGTAGCCTTATATGCGTGTCCTGGCCTGGCGCTCACAGTGGAGGGGTGAGGCCGTATGGCCTTCTATGGTATGTCCTACTCCCCCTTCTTGCACACGAAGGAGGAGTGCAGCATTTTACATAAGAAAATGTCAAGATCTCACATAAGAAAATGTCAAAAGACAGAGATGGCTTCCAAGACTTGTGCAACAGAACTTGACCAACCGACCTTGCCCATACAAGTGGGTTTGCTGCTAGAAGAAACCAGACCAAACTGGCTGAAAGTGGCAAAGTTGCCCCAAAATCATGCAAACTCAGCTAATAAATATGCATTAAGCGCACTTGTATGCGGGGGCTTGTGTGTACAAAGACTCAAAAGTGAATGGTATCAGACAATGTCATGGCCAAAGCCAGTAGGTTATGTAAATTGTAAAAATGAATCTGTGAGTAGTCCTAAGGTTGTTTCTAAGGTCTTGAGAGTTGTAACATGGAGTCCTACTCATGCTCCCAGCCAAAAGGCACCTTTATTGCCAGCAATAAAAAGAGGTTTTAGCCAGTGTGTGCTTCTGCTGCCTTCTTTCCAGTACCTGTGGCTGAAAGTGGCAAAGTTGCCACAAAATCATGCAAACTCAGCTAATAAATATGCATTAAGCGCACTTGTATGCGGGGGCTTGTGTGTACAAAGACTCAAAAGTGAATGGTATCAGACAATGTCATGGCCAAAGCCAGTAGGTTATGTAAATTGTAAAAATGAATCTGTGAGTAGTCCTAAGGTTGTTTCTAAGGTCTTGAGAGTTGTAACATGGAGTCCTACTCATGCTCCCAGCCAAAAGGCACCTTTATTGCCAGCAATAAAAAGAGGTTTTAGCCAGTGTGTGCTTCTGCTGCCTTCTTTCCAGTACCTGTGCACAAACCAGAAGAGAAGAAAAAAAAATGCAAGCAAATCCATGTTGGTAACATCTCTGAAGGCCTAACCCTGCAGCAGAGAGCCAGGGAGCTCTGAGATCCCTCCTTCTGCTCTGTATTTGGCACTGAAGGTGACATTCCCCCAGTCAGAGGCATTGTTTGGATTTTCTTGACAGCCAGGAGATAGGCAAGTACACCTCAGGAGGGACCACACTCCTCTGGACCAGAAGCTTAGGTGTTCCTAGGAATCTCTTGAGACATGGCATGCTGGTAGCTCCCTGTGTTTGGAGAACAGGTCAGATGAGCTGTCTCCATTCCAGTAATGGTGTCTTAGATGCACGGCTGGTGTGCACACTCTGTGGATGCTGACATTCATCGAGCACCCTGCTCTGACATCAGAGCTGACACTGCTTTGAGCCATAGGTTGCACTCAGGACCTGCGAAGCTCCCTTCCACGCTGAATTGTCCTATGACTCTACAACTTCCATGCCATCTATTTAGAGAAGTAGCTACCTATTTAGCTATCCTCACCTCCCTCTGAATCCGTCTTCCCAAGGAACGCTGCAGGAGCTTGCACCACAAGCTTCTGGAAGTGTCTGAAAGGGATGGGCTGGAGGTCTTTAGCTGAGCCTCCCGCCCAGAAGGAAACTGTCACCAAGCCCAGGAGCAGGTTGGCTGCAACGCTCCAGAGTGGAACCCAAAGGCCTCCAAAGATGGAAATCACGGACACCCTCTGAGTGTCCAGCAGGTTTTCAGCATCTCTTGGGACAACTTCTCCACACAGCAGACGCCAGGTAGGTCAACAAAGGTGACGCTCACCTCGCTCTGGTCCTTGCAAAAGAGAGAGTGCTGATCAGGGATGTAAAAACCATTGTCAGCCTTGGCTGTGGTGCCCATGAAATAGGCAGGGCGAAGATTTTTGCCTCTTGCAGATAGAGGTGGCACTGCTGATGCAGGTACCATTTCAGAGGACAGTATCTTTGCAGATGCCACTGCAGATGCAGATAAAGTTTAAGATGTAATTGCAGATGGAGATACCATTGCAGATGCTATCGCAGATGCAGTTAGCATGGCAGACACAGACACCAAAGCAGATGGAGATGCCATTGCACATACAGATGTGACTGCAGATGCAGGGACAATAGCAGATACCAATAAAGATGCAGATACTACTGCAGATACCAATACATGTACGCATGGAGAAGCCATTACAAGTACATCTGCACATACAGGTACCATCACATACATAGATTGTGGTCAGTTCACCTTGGCTGGATGCCAGGGGCCCACCAA
>NW_009595716.1:0-1534 GCF_000690535.1 Cariama cristata
CGGCCGCAGGCACACCGACTTCCGCTTCCCGCACAGCACTTCCGGCAGGAAGTGACGACACGAGGCGAGACCCGGCTGCTCCTGCGGGGAGGGATACGCGCAGCACTCCGCCACGGCCGCGGAAGAACACCGTGACTCACCCAGGACGAATATTAAATAGTCCCGGGATCTTTTTCCCCCGCTGAAAACAGCACCAGGAGCCGGGCTGGGCGCTAACGGCGCCGAGGGGCAGCAGCCCACGGGGAAGGTTTGGCCAGGCTGAGGTGGGAGCCCAGGCGCTGAGCACCCACAGCCCAGCGACAGCAGAGGGATGATATTCGGGTTTAAGAACAATATTCGAATTAAGAGGCATGTTAGGATTTTAAACATCAAGATACACGTCATCTTGCAAAAGGCGCAAGCATTGTAAAGGCAGGCAAGGCACCTTAAAAACTCCATGCACAAACTGCTTTCTCAGTGCACTGCCCCTGATTTTATAGGTAAGTCGGCACCAAAAAAAGGACGAAAGCAGCTTTTTAATAAGAAATTACATCGAAGATACAAGTTACAGCAGACCCCCTAACCTCTGAAAGAACTCTAGATAGAAATAAATTATTCCTATAACTTTCAAGAGAAGCTTATGCTATGTGAGACTGTCAGACTCTTCACTTCCAAAAGGAGAACTGTTAGTATCAAACAAATAAAGGAACGTTTTCCAGCTGGCTCACAGCAATTGATTTTGGCCTTAACCTCACTTTAAGCACTAAAACAAAAAAAGCCCTCTGCACCTACATAAATCAGAGCTCATCAGCCAAGAAGAGACTTTGTTGAACATCTGATTTTAAAAAACCAAAATAATGAAATAAGACAGTACGAAGCCATAAACGTCCAGAAGATATATTAAACATTCAATATGGACAATACACAGATTTACATGGCAACCCTGTTTAATACAAACAAAACACAACTCCTGATCCAAAGCCTTGAAAAGCAGTCCGTTCACTTAGTCCAGCTGACTTTAGGAATGTCGTAATGCTCAGTCAGAGTATCCAGGTGCCTGTTGAAGTCCTAGGGGAGAAAAAGAGACAGAAAACGTTTAATATTTGGTGCGGACATCACCAGCGTTGAACCACAAGGCCCTCTGCCTCCCCGCCTCTGTGTTTCACAGAGGTGAAACAGCTCCTCCAGCCCAACAGGGCTGCATGCTGATCAACACGCGCTGCCCTCAGTAAATCGGAATGGTTTTGCTTACCTCCACTCTCTGCTTGTGGGTTTTAGACGCTTTCTTCAGGATCCTCTCCATTTGCTGGAGGAAGACAGAAGAGAGGCCGGTTACTCCCAGCACTCGGATCCCCTCAGGGGCCGCATCTTAGGGGTCGACCGGGGTTTTTAAAGCCCTACCCGCTTCTCCTGCATCTTCTCGTAGGCCACCTGCGCCGGAGTCCGCTTGTCCAGGCCGCGCTTCTTCTCCTCCTCCTGCTTCTTGCTGCTCACGATCTGCTCCAGGACCTGGGCCTTGTCCTTCGCCTTCTTCTTCTTCCTGCGGGCACAGGGC
>NW_009595717.1:0-31791 GCF_000690535.1 Cariama cristata
ATTGTTATATTACAATTATATTTTTATATATATAGGATGATATCTTGTGTTATCTGAACTACTATTCAGACCATTCTCGTTGGAGTGTAGGTATCCTGACCAGCTTTGGTTTTGCTTAAAACACCTAGTCTGAAATTTACAATCTTTACAGTTTGAGCTAACAAATGGAAGAACAAAACACATAGGCACGATGTTTCCAGTATTGATTCTTAAGATGTGTCCTGTCTCCCAAATGCAGGTACTGTATATACAACCTGCATTCTTGTATAATGGCTGGCCAAAGAGAACTCATTCACGAACAAAAGGGAATTTATTCCTTTTTAACTTCTATTGCTATAGAGAACCTAGCCAAAGAAGCATACCACACTGCATGTCTGAGTTCATTTTCAGAATGGAGTTAAGTGCCCAAATCACTTTTTTTTTTAAAATAGTTTTTCTAGCTTATATATATTTGATACTATTTCTTGCAGTTTGTCCAATAGGTCAACTTTTTCTAGCTAACAGAGTACACCATGTTCCAGATAGAAGAGGTATCCATAAAGGCCACTATGTCTGAAATCTGGTTTTCACTGGAAAGAGAACTATCTGTTGACTTTATCATACATCCTCCCTTTCTCTGCTCAGCTTTCAAGAATGGTGGGTAGTGGCTTTGAAACAATCCCTTTGCTTGAAAAGGGTATCAGACAGCTTCTGCAATAAATGGAACTTAAACTTGAAGTGATTTCAGAAGTCAAACCTAGCAACATGATTTTGAAAGCACAGAAAAAGAAATCTCTGCAACTGTGTAGTACACCTGTGATATGCCCTGTTGCAGTGTCTGTTGAATACGTTGACAGAAAGTGTCTCATTAAATTTAGTGAACTTTGGATGAAGACTTCAAGTACAAAATTTCCTAAATGAAGAAATGCTCTGTATTTCCATTATTAATGGAGCACTGTGCCCCACAGCAGACTTAGTTGCTTACTTTCTTTGACTTCATGCTCTCTTACTAGTGTCTTGCTTTCTTCAAGATTTACCATTGCCTCAAACAGAAATGAAGTCCAGAATTTGTTTGGCATTGTAGTTTTCCAGAGGCATGTCTAATTCTTCCATACCTCGTTGTTTCTCATGAAGTCAGCAGGGAATTTGTCTCATTAGGAAGAGCAGGGTCTGGTTCTAAAAGGTGTTTCAGCTGCATGCTTTGGCATTTAGGGCAGGACAGAAGTTGAAATTATGTCTGTAAAGTATTTCTTTGCCAATCACAAATGGGTATGTGTTCAGTACGTTGGAGATCAGATACACGAGCGGTGAAACAGGATGAGTCTAGGAGGCTACTTGTCTGCACAGTGCCGTGCAGCAGAAGCAGGGAGTTACGACTGCCTTTAGCTCTAGATAGTATGATCCTTAGATGTGACTCTAGGTGTCATCCTTATCTATTGCATTATGTTGGCACCCGGCATAGCAAGAGAAGGTAGAGACTTGAAAGTTAGAGCAGAAAAAAGAAATAACTACAACACGCTGTGTCCTTTGCTATTGGTAGTTTTAAAGTACGAGAAGATGCAAAAGAAGCCGTTTGCAGCAAAGGAATTAATTAAATTAACAAAAGCAACAGGGTGTGTAAAGTTACAAAATGGATGGCTTATTTACAACTTCATCTGTTTTAGTACAGCGTTTTGTCCAACTTCAAATTTTTCTAAAAAGGATTAGATATAATTAATGCTGTATGACCTCCTTTTTACTTCTTTTCAAAGAATGTAGAGCTGTACATCTAATGAGGACCCCTGAAAGGACTATTATGTCCAATTGTCTCAATTATGCAAATAACATTGATATTTTAGCAGAAGGGAGGGGATACTTCAAATTAAAAGTTTCAGCTCCTGCTTTAGCCTTTCTGCAGCGCCGGCAGTTTTACAGCAAGTACATCCACTGTTTGAAGAGAGGAAAGGGGGTTTAACAAATTGGAGATTTGGGCACTATCAAAGTAGATTTGTTGTGCCTTGTTCCACCATGAGATGAAAATACCCTCTGGGCAGAGAGATGGGTCATGAGACTTCTAAAGGATTACCTTCAAAGGGAGTCATGAGATTGGTTTGAACAAAGAAGCTGCTCACATGCTTATCATATGAGATTCTCTTCTTAAAGTGGTGGAAACTCATCTCCTTGGGAATTCTCATGAACTTCAGAGAGACTGGAAGTCCTAACAGTAAGATGAATGAGAAGTCTGAACAATAAACATGAAAGATGGGACAGAAGCTCAGAATTAAATGCAGTTTATTTATTCTAGATGTAATTCATCTTTCCAAACTCTGAAACACTTCCTGTGACAAGCAGGTAGGACATGATTTTAGATGGTTTTTCGTTTAATTCTTGATCATCTTCTGCTTTGCTACGTCTTTTAGCATTGATATGCATAATTGAAATTTGCGCCGAAGAGCTGTATAGTGACCTATGACTGATTGGAGAAAAATAATTCAGTTGAAATTACAGTATTCTGATTAGACTACTTCCTAGATTTCTCGTTTATTTTGAAAGATGTGAAACTTGAAGTACTAATTGCAAGAAGATAAAATGAGTTTTCAAGTCCAAAAAAAAGTATCTCAAAACATTTCAAAATTAGAAAATTGCTTGGTTATGACTGTAATAAGATGTAGAAATGCTAGCAAAGAGAGATTAGGTGAAAACGTCGTACATATTTCAGTGTTTGAATGCTAATTTGTTGTCTTGAGGAGGAACATCTCAGAGTAAGAGTAGCTCCAAGAGACTGTATCCTTGTATTCCCCTATCAAGCCAGATACAGCCATGAACACAGCTTCTGGCCTGTTCGAGTCTCCTTCAACTTTCCTAAATCAGGCTTTAAAATTTTTCTTCCCCATTTTTGGTAATGGATTAAATCCAGTAAACTGAAACCTTTATCATAATTTTTCCCCACTATTACTTTAATTCAAATGGTAGACTGCGGCTAACATTTTAAAGCCAAATACAATAATGAGTTATACATAATATTTGGCAACTGTAAATGATACTGTGTTTCAGTACAGACAGAGTATCTCCTGTGTTGTGTTTCCTGGATTGTGTTATGATCTGTTGAAGCTGGATGTATTCTTCTCTCTCTATAGAGAAGAAAAATGTGTTGCACACTATGAAAAAAAAAGTCTAGGAACATCACTGGAGATACTGTTTTCTGGTTCTGTGGCACCTATTAATTCTTTTCGCTCACAGCTTTGAGTGTTTCAGATGCATAAGGACTGAAAAGAAGATTGACCAAATATTCTGAAAACTGTTTTCATCTATAAACACATTTGAAATCTCCCATTGCCCTAGCCCTTTGTAATTATTTCAGTCCTGAAGTACTCAAGTTTTCAGAAAGTTCCAAATAAATGTTGGCAACTCTCAGGTATATATAATACAATATTTTAAACATACATATTTGGCGTCTCCAGGAAATACTTTAACCCTTGAGTTCCAGTGCTGTCATAATGATTTCTAAAAGATTATAAGGAATAATTTTGCGCAAACCCTGCAGCCCAAGAGTTAAATTAGCTGGAAATTCTTTCTTTTTTGAAAATGACAGAAAGCAGCAGGGTATAAAATGCAGCTGACTGTGGCATATTCTGTTAAAACTTACTTATTAGCTAATGCCTGGGAAAGAATTGCTTTACTGAGTGTAAAATTAACCACAGAAAGTTGCAAATTTTCAGCAACTCAAACTAACAGAGTTCTACCTGGAGAACCTTGCTTTCAGGAAAACAGTATGTACTGCAAACTAATGTTAATTTATTCCGGGGCAGATTGGCTAACTAGTATATTACATATGTATTTGCAAAAAGAGTGCATATTTACAGAAAGCAGAAGAGAAAAGAAAATATTTATACTTTTCTCAAGTATCTATTTGTTCAGCATCTCCAGCTTTTAGAGACTTCTGTGATATGCATATATTGTATTATGTTGTGAATACAGAAATTTTACTTTGTAGTAATTTTAAAGTGTGTTTTATTAACAAGCATTCAATAGTGGCTTGCTTTCATTGCATTTTGAAAATGTCGATATAATAAATTCTCTAAGCCTACCTGTTCAGTGTGCTCTGCACTTCAAGCAGTACTAATTAGAACTGTACATTTAGAACTTATAGGTAAGTAATGTCTGACACAACATGTAGTCATTCTCTGAAAATGTTCTTCATTCATGGTTTGCCCTATTTCTTAAAGAAAAATTATTGTAAGGTCTCAAACCATACTATTACATCATGTATGAAAAATCATCATGTTTAACTGACTTATCAGAAGTTTTATAGAAGTTATCTCTGAACTACTACCTTGTAACCTCTTAGATCAAAAAAGTGCTTGTAGTTTTAACCTCTTTTCCAAAGAGCACATTTTTTATCATTTCTACTCTTAATACTCATTATTTTTGATAATTTGGACTTGAATGACCCAGATCTCTCTGATAGAGGCAATAATCTAGTCCAATTCAATGTTTCTTGCATCTGCATCATCAAGTGCAGGTTAGTCTTTGCATGCATGATTAACATCTATTGACACAGTTTTCTAAACCACAAATAACTAGAAGAATTAAGCATGTGGGTAGTTTTAGTTAGAACTATTCGTAGGCTTAGTTTTGGAATGAGGGAAGTACCTTGTTATGTTGGTTATGATTTTGTAAGTATTGATGAATTTCACAAGGAAGATCTGCTGTTGAGCGTGTTGAATCGCATGGGTTTTCATGATAATAGCATTTTTCTGTTTCAGTTCAGAATAGCCTGTATTAAAGGCTCATAGTTAAGAGTAGTTTAGGAGAAATACCCCACATGCAGGTAATCTGGAAGGGTCCTGATTTCCTTTAAAACCATATCTAGCAAAGAGTCTTTCTGTTAGACAGGGCAGATAATTGTTACAGTTCAAAAATCATTCCTGAGCCTTGTCAGAGCTAGGTACCAGGTCATCTTATATCTTCAAATAACAATTACGAATAAATTCTCTTATAGAATAAACCTGTTAATTACCAGGCTACTTTGGGTAGCATCATGTTAGAGGCTGCTTGCTGTCTCTCCCTGCTCATCCACCCTGCTATATTGGGCCTCTTGAGAATGGTTACTTGTACACAGGGATGACTTCTCTACCCACAGATAAAGTTGCTCAACACTTCCCATCCTTGCATCTTGGTTTGTGTTTCTTGTAACTCTGCCACTCATTAAGATCTTAGGAATAAAACTGGCTATATGGAGTGTCTGCAGGCTGAAGGTTTTTTGGGGAAAAAAATCGAAAACATATCTCAGAAAGGAGACTAAGTACAGATATATATTTGGGTTCCTCATCTCCCTAGCATCTAGAACAGAAGGGCTAAAGGCAAGAGGAGGATTTGGCAAGTTAATAACAGAACTGAAATAGGTAACAAATGGAGATGATACATTATTGTTAACATTTCTTAGAAAATCTCTTCCCTGAAGTTCAGTAGGGTAAGGGATGGTGCTGAGCTGTTGCAGGAATGGCTTTTGCTACCTTAAAATGTGGTAGGAGTGGTGTGTAATCTGGTTAGTGAGTTTCTTTCTGTGTTCCATGCAAAAAAAAAAAATTCTCTATCACAAAACTACACAAGGTATGTTCTCCAGAGGCAAGCACTGAGCCAAGCTGTCCTATGGTGTGCTCTAAGTGTTTGTTTAGTTGCTTTATTCTAGTTGCGTTAGCTGTATAGTTACATTAATGTGGAGCTGTGCCCAAGCAGCTGTGCCTGCCTCTCAGTAGGGTGTCTGAGCTCATCCAACACACTTTACTAATGTGCCTCCATGGACTTTGTACTGGAGCTGGATATATCCAACCATGTCAGAGCAAACCAGGTCTGCTGTGGTGTTGAGGCTGTAGCTGTTTTTCAAATCTCTAAGCCTCTGAAGAGCTGTGTATCTCTAAGAGATGCAGCAGAATTGTGTTGACTTTGAAAAGAGAGCTTGTGACTTCCTTTTGTAGACTATGTCGCTAAATTAATGAATGTGGAGAGAAAATTTTTCCTCTTGTTTCAGTGGATGTTTGCTGCATGCCTCACCAGCAGGCCAGGAACACAAAGTGTAATGAAGGCATGAAAGCTCATTACAGCTCTCTGTGCAGTGTAGCACTACTTACTGGTTTTCACATCATCAGCAAGAGTGATTCCTGGCCTCAATTTGAAATAACAACATTGCTTACTGATGCTGCCATCCTGCCTGTTGTGTGTTAGTCTCAACCGCAGAGCAAACGGTTCCCTGACAGTGTTGCTAAAAGAGCACAGGATCAAATTGAACCATATGAAAAACACAGTGGGATGAGAATAAGAATTGTCTTGAGGAATTAGTCTTTTATTTGAAAGAATCTTACAACTGTTATAAATACCTTCTTGATGCTATACTTACTAGGAAACAATATAAGAAATCCTCTTTCTATTGGATTGGTATTTGTATTCTATTGTTTGGTACTCATATTCTAAAAATTGCTAAAGCTATTATCAGTTGTACAAATAACTTTTTTATATAACTCACGCAAACTAGGATTTGGGAAATTTAGTTTAGATTCACAGGCTGTCACCATGTTGTAGTTTGGAACATTGTTCATGGCTCCGCCTCCCTAGTGAGATAACACAAATTAAATTGGCATTATGGTTTTATGCCCTGTATTTCTTAGCAACGAACAACTTTTCAGTGAAATCTTACAAGTTCCTGAGTGGCTGCAAAATTGGCTATTAATGTTCATAACACTTTTTGGAGTGCTTTACTCCAAGCAAGAACACTGTTATTGGGAGGACAATTGTTCTAGGTAGAACTAATCACCTGAAAGGTTGATCAGTTGGGCACTTGGAAAAACTGTTCCTTCAAAGTGAAGAAGAGTGATGGATAGTGTAATTGGGACGTTGTGTTTAAAGGCAGCGCGAAATAGAAATCTTTCTAGTATCAGTTTTTAAGTTCCAGATAACAGGGATTCTGATGATACAATGATTTCATTTCTTTTTTCTCCCAATTTTTATTGAGCAGAGTTCTTGTTTTCTCTCAAGTAACAGCAACTGAATGTGGTTACCTACATGGCATTCACAAAAGTCTGTGGACTTGTTTACATGGTGGATGGACTTGTGCACACACCATGCTCATGCTCACTGTATGAATTCCATTCCACCTCCAGATTACTTCTTTCTCTCACTGTCTCATCAGAGCAAACATCTCTTTGCTCTAATCTGGCATAAATATCCCAGTTCAATTCTGTAGAGCATTCTAATGAAATAATTGTTGATTATAATAATAATCAATTGATAATAATCAATAATAATAAAACGAAATAAAACCGCAGTTGAGATTTGACCTCCCTGGTGATACCACCTTTTGCAGCAGCAAGGTAAGGGAGGATTACCAAAAGTTGTTGGTAAGATGGTGTGGACAGGGTTACAGCTGAGTGTTTCCATAAATGACAATAATCAATCCACATCTTAACAGGATGTTGATGAAAGTAGTTTGTATTATTCCACAAATGTGAGCTCTGCTGCCCAGCCAACTCCATTTTTGTTTTATTCTGTGCTTGATTTAGCCTGAACAGCTTTGTCAAACCCTGCATTATGCATGACACGCATTCATTTAGTCCCCTGCCTACTCCCCCATTGCATCTGTGTGCCAGGCACTGTCTGCTGCCTCTGATCCCTGTACATGGCCCCATGCACCAAGCACTGCTGTTTGCATGCCCGCTTGTCTCCTGACCAGCTGTGCCTGGTACAGGCCAAGCCTCACTGGAGTGCAGCAGCTGGGGAGCGTGTGCTCCTTAGTAGGGCTCCAGGTGCTAAAGAGCTGTCCTACAGTGGATTCTCTCTAGTTGCAAGATAAGGCCAAAGCCCCATCCCGTCCTGTGACCAAGTCAAGCATGCCAAGCCAGCCAGCAGACATGTGTCTCTGTTGCATGGAGCATCTGTCTTTGGTGGTCGTGGCAGCTGAGAGGACTGGCTGTATTGGCTTTAGCTCTGGTTGAGTTTGGGCTTTGGATGTGCTCCAACAACACTACAACTGTCATCCCTGCCCCCCCTTTCACCCCCAAAATTCTTTCACTTCCTGTGGTGGTAGTTTTATTATGATTATTCGCCGACACTAAATACTGCTGCTATCCTGCAGAGACATATGACAACTGAAATTCACAGCTTCTGGTGGCACAATGGCACGTAAGAGTTTGTAGCATAACGTTTCCTGGGGCTTTGCTCTCCTGTGTTGATTCCCACTTTGGATTTTCACCAGAGGTGCATTGGTCCACAGCCCACCTGCTGCTCTTGCGTGAAGCTGCAGTGAAACAGAGCTGTGGACTCTATTTTGGTACAGCCTGAAATTCAATCCCAGTACTTGTTCATTGAATGGTTGGTTATATATGAAGTGAAATACATAAAATTTAATGTTAATTTAGCAGCAAACTGGAATTGGCTGTGGTAGTGCAGGAAAAATTTCTCCTCAGTTACTGCGTGTCTGCATCCCTAAATATGCATGTTTCTCAGCAGCGTAGTTCATTTGTGATAGTCAAAGGACAACTGGTATTTGTAGAACTAGTTCTTGTGTTTATTAATGGCTATATTAGAAAGGTAACTATTTGTTTAGGGTCTTGATTTTGTTAACTCATGATTTACAAACCAACAACACTGATTTCCATTCCTTTCTGCAGAAGCACACCTTCTTTTAATGCTGAAGAGAACTAACAAATCTGTACAGTGGAATAATATAAACCCAGTATTAATTAATACTGTTTCTCGGCAACGTCTTGATTTCTAGGCTGAAGACCAAGAATTAGCAGTGGTTTGGTTTTGGTTTGGTTTTATAATTTAGGAGACCCGTTGTCAATTTTCATAGAGAACAAATACACCGCTGAACGTCTAAAATGTGTTTTTTCAAAATTAGATTCTGATTAGTACATTCAGGATTTGCAATAATAAGCGGGTTTGAACTTCACTACTATCAACAAATTGGGATCTTGCTTTTTTTGGTGTTTCTTAGATGTGAATTCAAAATGTGCAGCATTTTTTAGTGCCATAATCTTTCTGGAAGCGACTACTTGTCTGTCATCCTAACACTGCCACTGACTGTTGGTCTGAAAACTATAGCTGATCTGTCATAGTCCTTTAACAATTTATGCATTCCAAGGCTGGTAAAAAATGCTTATTTTTTTCAAACTCACAAGACACAGTATGCGTAAGTATGTGTTTCCTCAAGAAACCAAATAAATTTCGGTCCAGAGAGAGAAACGCACAGAATCTGTATCAAATAAGTGGGGAAAGTGCCCGTTTTCTGACAGTGAATGTTTCTGCTCAAGTATTTGCACTGGATTATAATGAAGCTTTGGTTAAGCAGATTAAATAGACAAAAGCAGTGAAACTTCAAAGGCTGACCAAATGTGCTGAGGTTTTATTTCCCCGATCTGTAATGTCTGCTTGTGCTTTCTTCTCATTAGCACAGAAAATTAAGCCAGTAGAGCATAATGTGTTGTCCAACTGCAGTGCCTATAGTGAGTGATTTCTAATAGGGTTTTTAGGTGTGAGTATATAAGGGTTTTTTTCAAGGTAGCAGTAGATAATAGACCTCCTGTGAGAGGGGTTTTAAGAACAACTACACAGCTGAGAGCTCAGCTATATTGTAGAGCTCATTTTAGATACCAAGATGCAAAAGTTTCCTTCCAAACAAGGATATTAAGTCTGTGACTTAATCCAGTGGTTAATTAACTGTTTTTACATGAAGCACACAAAACAGCAAAGGAAACTTTGTTCTTTGGTAAGCTATGAGGAGTAAGGTAAAACAATACTCAATGACATGGTGTAAAAGTTGAAGTTGTTTTGATATTTCTAGCTTGCATTTTCCAGTATTCTCTGCAGAACAGTTAAATGTGCGGCATCTGCTACCATTTATATTTTGAATAGTGTTTCCTGCACTGTGGGATTGATTTGGGCATTTGTGTCAGTCAAGGAGTTGTCAGAGACCACACAGAAGTCTAAAATTTTATTCACAGAAAAAAGTGACTATGTTTAAAATATATAAAATCATAATAAAACCTAGATTAATTTAAAATTAATTAAAAATGAAAAATTATAATTTAAAAAGCATATAAATTATGTAAACTGTGTAGCAGATTCCTGTTAAGCTCATTTTATAACATTAAAGGTCATAAATAATACAAGTAACAACATTGGACACAGCTGTAAAACAGCAGTGGATTTGGACACTGTGATTTTGGATTAATTTTGGAAAACTAGTGTAATTCCAATCAAATAGACTATTTTTGGCACTCAGAATATTTTGAGCAGCCTGAATACCTGTGAATTAGCAAAATCTCATTCTGTACAGGTAAATGGCATTTGTTTGGTAGAACCACCCACCTCCGCGTACCATAGCGCCTCATGGATCTCCCTGTCTTGAGTGTTTTCTTCTGTACTTTTCTAGAACTGCACCTCAGTAACTAGACTCTGATGCTATAAAAGTAAAGCATTTTCTGAGCTCTATTAATAATAATAATAATGCTAAAACTTGTCATCTTGTAAAAACCTTGCCAGAAAGTGTATAAAAACAACCTGTTAAATATTTTGGGGATCAAAGGCTTTTTAGGTTCATTTGAAGAACAAATGTATGGAGTCGAGACAGGAAAACTGACCAAGTCACCTGGCCTTTAGATATTAAATTTAATATGCTCTTCCTTCCAAATTTACTACATAATCAAACGTTTTATGTTAAATGCCTGAAGTATATGCCTTGTCATTCAGGAAGCAGGTAACATTGTAAGCTCTATGAAGTTTTGTCTAGTGAGTTCTTAACTCTACCTCGCTCTGTGGTGCTATGAGCTCTCGAACAACTCCTTTTAAAATGAAATTAGGTGCTTCTGCCTTGGTAAATCAGTAAGTATATTAGAGTGGAGAGCAGAAATGCAGGATCTCCCAGACCACTGACGTTCAAGGCATTCTGGGTGAGAGGCACCTGAATGAGGCAAACGTTTACATTCCTGGACAGATTATGGACAACTTTTTCATGAAGTAGAAGCTTGGGTTTGCAAGTTACTTGCAATTATTTGCAATGAGGGAACTTCAAGTAGTCTCCTATTATTTCACACATAATGGAGGAAATGAACAAACCGGACAGGAACTAACAAGTCAACAAACAAAGGAACTCAGAGACAGCTTTTGCCTCACAGAAGAAGAAAAGATGAACTACCACACCCTCTATTCATCATGCTGTAGACTGTGCAGCACTTAGGGGGCTAGTCCAATCTCGAATCTATGACCAAACAGGCTGACAAAGCGTTCATCCGACAGAAATCTGCTGTTGACTTTCTTAAGTCAGGAAATCAGCAAGGTTTTTAAGGTTTTTAGTTCCTTCCCTAGGAAAGGCGCTTTTTTTTTTTTTTTTTTTAATTGGAGGCACCCTGAAATTTCTTGTGTCATTTTCAGCTTTTGTCTCTGCAAAAATTTCATTTTACTTCCACAGAGGAAACTAAAGCAAAATGTACGACATTTGCTTGCTACTTGAAAAATTAATTAAGACACAGTTCCCTAATTCAAACTCAGAAGAGGCAGGTTTTGTCAGCAAGGCAAAGTTATCGGTGTCAACAAATCGTGAGTGTTTTTTAACATTTTTCATTCATTTAAAATTAAAAAGCTGCTTTTGAGTTCACTTTTTTCAAATTCACCACTAAATGTTGGTTTATTATTGCAATCATGATGATAGTTGTTGATGGTTGTGGGGACAGAGAAGGCCTGGGGTCTGCAAGTAAGAAACTATGGGAAAGTCTGGCCTGCAGCTATTTCTGAACTCACTCCCTTCAGTGTTCTTGGACTCAACTGGACTACACTTCTGCAACAGACTTGCTGACTGCATTGCACGGTTCTGTGATTTTGTTCTAGCTTGCCTACACATCATTGTTTTTAAAATGGCTGTGAGCTTGGTCTAATTTCTGGTTTGCAAACACAGTGTAATAGACCAACAGAATTTCATTTTGTTTTCAAGGTTGTTTTCTGTCCCCTGTTTCAAAGATACACCATACCTGAAGAGTTAGTACTTTTTCTGTCAATGTTCTTTCAATATAAAGAATGACTCCTCCTGAGACACATCTTGTTAAGAGTAAGATGTCTTAGGAATGACTGGAACTTGATTTACAACAGGAAGAAATGATTTTAAGATTGTTAATCAAGCAGGGAAAGTTTTTGGAAAGGAATTTCTACATAGAAAAAAACATACTAAAGTATTTTTTGGAGTAAATACTATTAACCTAATTTATGTGACAATTTCTGCCATTTTGCTGTACTACTTTGAGTTCATTTCCTATTTACTAAAATAGGAAGAAGCAGCTGCATTTTTTGGTAGACCTTCAGGTAAACTTTGTAGCTTCAAGACCAGCATATTTACACATAAAGGTTTTTACACATATTCAAGGTTTGAATTTTATCCAAGTCATGGAATAATAACATCACCTATTTGCTTCATGAGCAGGTGTATCTGGTGTTTAAAAGTGATTTAACAAATTCAGTGCTTGTTTTTGAAAACAGTAGCTGAAAATAGAAGGCAAATATTACTATATCTGCCACACAAATATTTCAGTATGTTTCTTTTTATTTTTTCTCCCTTTTAAGGGTCAAAAGGCTTGGATAGAGAAGACCTTTTCTAAAAGAGAATGCATCTATGTAATTGCCAACAACAAAGACATTAGCAGGTAACATTTGAAATTTTTGTTTTGGCCAACAGAAAAGGTTAATACTGAAGAAATTGGATTTGATTTGGATTTAGACATGTGAAACTCGGACCCGGTTTACTCACTGCCCTTAAAGGGAGATGACAGGGAACAAAAATGCAAGACATGCTTGCAGTTGAATCTGTACAGAGCCATGGGATGTGTCATAGCGAGGTGATAAGACTGGGCAGCAGGAGAGGAAGCAAGTTGTTAGTTCCTAGCTTTGCAAACCAGAGCATAAATTCATACTGAATTCTGAAAGCAAGGGTGCAATGAAGTGCACTGTAAAGCAAGTGGTACCATTCTTCACAGTTGATATGACACTATCAATAACAAAACTATACAGGGGGATTGGAATTCTTAGTCCAAATATTAATATTTCTGCTACTGCATGGGCCAGCTAAATTGTGGTCCATCTTGTTTGGATAACATAACAGTTTATGTCACATGTTTGCTGTCACCTCTAAGGAAGAAACAGGTGGTCACTGCTCCTGTTCTCATTCTTCCTCCTTCCCTGTCCTTTAGCCTAGAAGAGCTTCCCAGTGCATAACAGAAGTGAAATTTTTTATCTTTGCTTGTTAAGGAACACCTGTCGGCTGGTAATTCTGGCATATGTATGTCTGCAAATACAACAGATATGACCTAGAAGATGTGTTTCTATAATTCATGTAGAGCAAGGCATGGTCAGTTGAAATGTAATTTCTGATTTTTATTCTTTTTTTTTCCTAATTCACTATCCAATATTGAAGATACTGTAATCAAAGTTGATTTTTAACTTACAGGTGCTGCTGTGGCCAGCTCATTAGCCAACATATTCCACCTCCTCCAAGTATAACAGCTAATAAAAATGGAGAAGAAACAAAGCAAGTGGAAGCTCAGCCAGAGAAATGGTCCATCAGTAAACACACTCAAACATACCCAACTGATGCCTATGGAAACCTTGAATTCCAGGGAGGAGGACATTCAAATAAGGCAATGGTAAGGAGCGTAGGCTACTTTAAGGTATTCATCTGGTATGTTGGCTTAATAGATATGTGTCAGGATTCCAGCTCACTCAGTCATAGTCCATTGAAATCAAAGAAGGTCTCTCTGCTCTCTTGGAAGGGTGTGGACAAGATGCTCAAAAAGAGAAAGAGAGAGAAAATGCCAGAGAAAAATAATACCTACTTAGGAAGCACCTTGTAACGTCTTAATGAAACAGTGTCATTGAAGTTACTGTCAGTAAATATCAGCTGAGGTGGCAACTGCATGTATTAATGCCCGAGATTCCATCTGTTTGTATTAAATTTGTGGGCCAACATGGATACAGATTTTTTTCTAAAATTTAGTCTAATAATAATAGAAATTAATCTTGCTTCCCTGAAAGACAGAGGCCTGACAGAGCTGGAAAACGGACTGTTGAGTTTTAGCAGTAGAAGTAACAGCAAGTCAAGCTTCTGCAAAAAATATCTTTCTGTTTTGCCTCTCTTCTGAACAAATCCAAACCTGGATTTGTTTCTTTGCCCATTTGCTTTCTTACTCTCTGCTGAGATTGCAACTCAAGATAACTACACTGCAAAAACCTGTCCAAAATGTATGGGAGAGGTTGGTGTTCTTTGTTAGTGGTGGTTTGTTTGCTTTTAAAGTAGAAATAAACACAAGTTTATTTCATAGTTTTCTTTGATAGAGTAGTAGTTTGAAAAGAAATCGTAAAGGTGGAACTAAGCTGAGAAGGATGCAAATCATTGCTTCAGAAGCAGAAACATGTATATCAGTAGTGAATGGGATAAAATGTAACATAAGCCTCCTGTTTCTTATTAAGGTCATTGCTTCTCTTTGGCAGTCAAACCAGAGGTTTTAGGAACAATACAAAACACCTTCCAGTCATTTTAAATAGGTGGCTTCCAACACTGCAGATTTGTAATAAGGGTTTAGGATCAGTTGATTGCAGTCAGTTTTGCAGATGAAGAGAGGAAAGTGGTGCTTTTAAAATTCCTGAAGCTAATGGTAAACTCTCAGTAGCAAAGTGAAAGGATTAAACCTGTTTTTTCCAATCACAAGCAGCAGAGAAATTTAATAATGTGTTGCTTAAAAATTGTAAAACTCTTTCTTCAAGATGGAAGGCTTAATATAACCATTCTTTACTCAGTCAGTAGAAAATTTACAGAGCAAATGGAGTGATAATATTACACATTTTTCTTTGCAGTATATCCGTGTGTCATATGACACTAAACCAGATTCTCTGCTGCATCTCATGGTGAAAGATTGGCAACTGGAACTGCCCAAACTCTTAATCTCTGTCCATGGAGGCCTCCAGAACTTTGAGATGCAACCTAAATTAAAGCAAGTATTTGGAAAAGGTCTGATAAAGGCTGCCATGACCACAGGAGCTTGGATTTTCACTGGAGGTGTTAGTACAGGTAAGCAATTACCAGCGCTTTTAGTTTACTTAAGAATTCAGTGATGTTCGTTCACTAATCTTTCCCACAGGCGGAAGATTTAAGTCTACACGAACGAGTTATTAGCCAATAGACCAAAAAAGGAGCATTGTAATAATTTGTGTTAATCTCCTACCCAGCCCAGACCATAAGATTTACCTCGGTCAGTATCAATTTGCATTACTTGGTGTTTCCCCAGAAAAAAATTTCATCATTGGTTTCAGTAGCAAGGAATCTACCGCTAGTGATAATACATTTTTTTCAGTGGTTGGTTATCCTTGTAGTTAAGAAAACTCCTGCTCCAAATTTGCCTAGCTTTAGCTTCTTACTGGTTTTTTTGTACAAAGATCTTTCTGTTACTAAAAATATATTTCCTGAGCATGTTTTCATACACAGCACTTTTGTCAAACTGCACAGGCTGAGTTCCATAAAACTCACACTAAGCATGTTTTCCAGTCTTGCAGTTGTTATCACACCTCTGCTTTGAACTCTCTGTAGTTTTTTAACAGCCTTCTTGAATTTTAGATGCTGCAATTTTTGAGACAGTGCTTGATGGGAGTTTTTAATTGCTGAAGTAAAACAGCCTTTCTGCTTGCATTTGGCACTTCCCTGTTCATGCAGCCAAGGACTGAGTCTTTAGGCTGTGTGATCTCTCTGAGAGTTAGTGATCAATTGATAATCCCCTTTAAATGCCATGTCTCTGAGTCACTGTCTCCATGGGGTCACCCATGCATGCACATGCTCTGCATTATAATTATATAAGGTGTTTGTTCTTAAATGAATGAATGTAAATTAGCGATCTTGAAACATAAACCTGAAGTCAGTTGTAAATGTCTCTACTTGAAGACATTGCAATTTCCTGTTTGCATTTTCCTCCGATCTTCTGGCCACCTGAAACAGTTTTATGTTTCTCTGTTTCCTTTTTGACCATATCTAAAACATAAACTATACAGCAACTCCACATAACTCCACCAGGAGGTTTTTGGCACTATTCTTGGGTTCTGTCAAAAACACAGTGTCTGAAATGATGTCCAAAATTTGAAAGATATCTTGAAAAAGAGTTGTTTTGATGATTCCCTATATATTCTTACATTTTGAGACTAGTTGGTTTCTAATTAAATTCATTTATCTTAATATTAATTCTGAGTGGTCTTCAAAAAACAATCAGATGCAAATTTTTATTAAAGATTTCTGTAACAATATCTTTATTTAGCTGAAATAAATCTTTATTATACAGTTATTTCTCAGAAAACTATGCAAGATAAGAATTAATTCCTTTGACTTCTGTTTTACAACAAAGGTCTAATGCCTTTAAGGGAAGGTGATGATTGCTATTCAGAGTAATTTTTAAGTGAAAAAAAACTTTCTTAGATAACTATAGGGTTGGGTTTCTTTGCTTGCTCAGATCCCAGTAATAGTATTCCATATGTGTTTAGCAATGTGTGCAATGAATAATATAATTCCAGACAATGGTACAGATTACACTGTGGCAGTTTAAGTAACTCGGTAAGTCTTTCAAAGACTTAATTGAACTCAGAACAAGGATGTGAAAAGGCAATGGGATTTACACACAACTATTACAAAATGAAAGCATGAGTTTGTCTGCATTGCATATTCTGGTATAGAGATACCAGTTTAGTAGTGAAAGCAATCCAGAAAAGCAAGTAGCTCCGTGAGAGGCAAGAAGAAAATTCTGTTGTTTAGTGATCTCTCAAAAATGCCAAGAATGAATTAGATTAATTGTACCTATAGGTGTCATTCGTCATGTGGGAGATGCCTTGAAAGATCATTCTTCCAAATCCAGAGGACGAATATGTGCCATAGGAATTGCACCATGGGGCATTGTAGAAAACAAGGAAGATCTAATAGGAAAAGATGTAAGTCTTTAAGGAAACACCTGTTTAATTGGCAATGTCAGCTGTATAATAAAATGTTCTGTTCATCTTTTTGCAGTATTTTCACTGTTTCTAAAACATGCCAAAGAGCTGAAATGGAACAATTTCTGGAAGAAAAAATGTTGTTTAAATATATTTGTCAGGTTGTCATATATGACCTCAAAGTAAATATGGAGCTAGTGAGGTTTCCATTGCTTTCAATAGTAGAGACCTCTCTGTGGTGGCAGTGTTTTAGGACCTAACTTCAGTGTGGCGCACTGAGACTTCTGTATGTCATGTAAGGGCCTTTATGTACAAGACTGGCATTTATTGTAGATGGGTACTCTGCAGTGGCATATTAATTACTAGGAACTCCAAATGAGAATGTGTTTTCTAATGCAGTAAGAGGATTATGTGACACAGTGTGTGATCAAGCAGAGTGTATCAGTGAGCTTAGGGGAACAGGCAGGAGAGTGCACAGATGTGACTGTCATTCTCCGAAGAAAACACTGCTGTGAAGAGTTCAAGTTTTGAATGTAAAAGCAAGCTCTATTTCTAATTCTCCTCTGGTTTTGGTTATAAAGGTCTACTTGGTTTGTTTCCTCATAAGGCATGTGCTTCTGTTGGGCTGTGTGGGGGATTTTCACATTTAGTTCTTAGTTTTAATCTAGATGCATCTATCCTTTTGACACACAGGTAACACGGGTTTACCAAACAATGTCAAACCCTCTAAGTAAGCTCTCTGTGCTCAACAGTTCCCATACCCACTTCATTCTGGCAGATAATGGTACACTAGGTAAATATGGAGCTGAAGTGAAGTTACGACGTCAGTTGGAAAAACACATTTCCCTCCAGAAAATTAACACACGTAAGTACACTGGGGCAAACTGTGTAAACATAACATCTTAAAGGAAGGGAGGGAAGAAGGGCTTGAAATACTTCAAGGCTTTGAAATTAAATGCTTCTTCCAGCTCTTTCTAGTGGGAATTTGATCGGGACTGTGTCACTAAACTAGAACATATGCTGTCTGATAAGTGGTGAAAAAGCCCACATCTAACAGCACGGAAACCCCAGAAAAGTAAGGATTGCATAAAGGGAGGAAGAAAAATTGACAAATAATACAGAGGAGAAGCTTCAGAGCAGTAAGAATTTAAGGAAAGAGAAATGTAAAGAATTTTTGCATTTCTAGCTAGAATTCATAAGCATCAGTAAATACATAGAATGGGGTGATTTTGTACAGTTCCTGTTTACAGGAATCCTGTGCAGCTCGGAGTTTTCTGATTCCAAGTATTGATACTAAAATTTCATTTTCTCTTTTATATGAATTTGTTTAATTTGAAATCTCTCACTCAAAATTCTTTCATCTTCCAGATAAACTCAGCTGGGATTTTGATTTTTAATGAAGATAATTGCACATCAGTGCTTCCACATTTAGAGTTTTGTGCAGGTTTAAAATTTCTGCCAATTGTCACAGCCTCTCTAAAACAACTCTTTAGAATCCTTTTTGTCATTACTTAGAAAAAAATTATTTTAGAAGACATTTTTTCTTTAACATTTTTGTAGAAAAAAAAAAATTGAAAGATTAAATAAATAAAAAATTTTAGTAGCTGGGGTTTTCCAGCAACTTAAAAAAACCCCACAACAACCTAATTTAAAATAGTCCAAGAAAACTTCAATAGTCTTTGAATCCACACTTAATTAAGAGCTACTGGAGAATAGACATCACTTCTACCAGTTGCCTTTCTGATTTCTCACAGGTGCTGTTGTAACCTGTGTAGGTCTGTATAAATAAGAAAAAAGAAACATTCAGAAAGACAATTGTATTGAAGTCTGCAGAAGTTTCTAATAGGATTTAAGTGCTCTTACAGGTAGAGCAGAAAAATGAAGTAGAGTGCCAGGTAAAGCTGAAAGGTGCAGTTAGAGATCAGCCATGACACATCTAAACATTCTTGGAAGTCTTTAAGTACTGCCTTTTGCCTAAGGTAAGCTTAAGAAACTGAACTCATCGAAACGATGCCACTTGCCTTTGAGTGTGGAGACAGTGTCATGTTCTGTTGCCCACAGACATTAGAAATAGCTAACCTTAGCTATGCTTTTTTCATCTTTGTCTTCTGCAGAAGTGCTGGGAGAGTTGTAACATTGTAAAAGGGAGCACTGGCTTGGAAGATAAGGAAGTCAGGGTCCAGAGGCAAGATCTTCTGTATCATTTCTTTTAATACCACTGGGGCTGGGGTTATTGATTCTGATTTAAGTAATGTTTGGTGATTTTTGCCATGACAAAGGCAAAGTTGGGAATACACATGGGAATTAAATGTTCTATGAAGGGCTTTTAATCACTTCAAGCACAAGCACCTCTTCTGGAAATCTCAGCATAAGGATTTCATGGACTCACAGGCCAGCCCCTGCTCTGTGACTCCTTATCAGAGCTGGAGTATATTGACAAGAGGATATCAGGAAGCTTCTGCTGTAATTGTGCATGGTGTTCCTGTTTTTCAGAGAGGAATGAATGTTGAAAACATGAATTCTTTCATGCGTTCTCAGCCATACAAAAAAGTCCATCCTTTTTATAAAGAAGTGCTGGTCATTTTACAGATTAAGAACTGAATTCAAATGCTTATGATAGTGGGATTAGTCAGCTTTCAGGTAATGTTTTGACCTTCATTTCCCCAAGTATGTTGTGACCAAGGCTACTGAGACCATGTGACCTGTGGGCTTCCCTTTGTCATCCTATGCCTGGAGATCACAGTGAGGCAGGGACAGCAAAGGGATGCTCAGCTGTCGTCTCTTCCATCGGCCAGCCATTTCAGCTTCATGATAAAGACACTAATTTCATATTTTTTTTTATCTTAGGAGAAAGCATAGATATGTATCACCTTACTGAAGACTTTCTGTAGGTAACCAAGGAAGAGTTAAAGCATCAAAGACATAGTAGCTGGGAGCCATCCAAGTAACAGTGAAGCTAATGAAGTAATAGGAGAATCATGTTAGCTCTTTTATCCGTACATGGTGTCTGTCGAAAGACATTACAAACAGTTCACCAACACTGAGTGAATAAATTGTCAGCGTGGAGCTGATGCAAATGCAAGGGCAAAGAAACGTCTTGTTCTTTTCCTTTTGGGGTTGTGAAACAGCATATGGACATTTTTCCTGGTGTTGGCCATGAAATGGTCATCACTTTTCCTAATTGCTCTGGTTTAAAGTGATGTTATAACACAGAAATCACATCCATTCATAATATCTCAGCATCTTAAACTAAGTTTCAATTACACTTCTTTTTTTGTTTCTGTTCTATTTTTTGCAGGGCTGGGACAAGGTGTTCCTGTAGTTGGACTCATAGTTGAAGGGGGTCCCAACGTGATCTCCATTGTCTTGGAGTGTCTACGAGAAGAACCCCCTCTCCCTGTAGTGATATGTGATGGTAGTGGACGAGCATCGGATATTCTGTCATTTGCACACAAGTATTCAGAAGAAGGAGGGTAAGATTTTGAGATCTTCACGAAAGCTGTGTCTTACTCAGGAGGACAACATAGTATATGCCTTGCTTTCATTAAAGCTTCATAAAAAACCACCTCAGGGACAAAATACTATTAAGAGGCATTCTGCTGTCTGTCAGCCTTTGTTGCCTGTTTGATCTTAGCCCTGGCGTTAATGAGTAAAAATTGTTACCACTTGGAATGTATTTGATGGTCCACTGAAATAAGCTTGCTCTCAGTGCAGCACTGTATCATACAAGCTCCATCAAAGTTTGCTGCACTATACTTGGTGCTGGGTTGGGCATGTTAGAAGCAAGGAACAAGTGGTTCCCAAGAATTACTCTTTTTCTCAGGCCAGGGCTGAGGTTAATTAGTGCAAAATTTGTCCTCCCCGATTCCAGTGTGTTTTGTGAATGAACTTAATTCTCCAAGAGTGCCAGACCAGCTGAAAACCTGTTGGGCTTCCTTTCATTCTCTTGCTATTTTTGCATGTATGATGGCTCTTCAGGGCTGCCTGATGTCATGAACCGAGTGGGGGATGTTGTCTGGAGCATTCCGCTCCACAGCCCTCCTGTCCATTGCCCAAGTGAATCTGTAAAAGGCACTCCTAATCCAAAGTTTTCTGGAATCTGTTATTTTATGGTTGCTTGTCTGTCCCTTTGGTTGACAAGAAATATGGTTAGTTTAAGGAGATACAAAGCCTATAGTAGCAATGTAAAGCTCATCTGCTCTACAGAGTAAAAGGTCTGTCCTGACAAATACTCCAAGTGGAAGCTGAGTTTTGCATTTTTAATTTAAAATATTGCTTCTCCCAGTGAAGTAACGTACATTCCCCATTGTCATTGTTAATATCAGGATTTTTTCTTTACTAACCAGATTCAGGCAAAAACCTAGTATATTGTCTTGATTAGGGTATAGCATACCCATCTTGCACTGAAGAAATAGCCTATTTTCTTGACTGAAGTCAGAGCTTAGCTTGAATTAAATATTAAGCAGACAACTAGTATTGCCAAGCAGTGCAGATGTTAGTTGCTGAATTGGGAGAACAGCTCTGATGCTGGGTTTTTTTGATGTTTACACATAGTACATATTTAATCCTACCAACAATATTTATGATTCATCAACTTTCTTCTCCTTTCTGTCGACCAAGCCTCCTTAGCTTAGATCAAGCTTTCCTTCCTCCTTTTTTTTTTTTTTTCAGTCTCATTCATCCTTCCTGTCGACTCATAGGTAATTGAAAGAGCTTATCAGGATCAGTCTGTCTGAGATCTGTTCACTGCATGACTTTCTCTCCTAGTGTATATGATGCAGTGTCCAACTTTCCTCTCCAATAATTATGATGAGATAAGTGTGTTCATCTGGTAAGGCAGGTCTGTAATGAGAATTTTTTGTCAACCCTACTGTCTGAAATAATTTCTAGAATCATTTTCTTACGATGATCTTTGAATTTTACTGCACTTTGCAGGCTCAGCTGTCTCACTGCTTTGAATGCCTGCCGGTAATGCTTGCCATCGTCTGAAAATACGTGTTTTATTAGGAAACAAATGAAGATTGAAGGGCTCTGTTGCTTTGAACATTTCTGACCTTCCTAGAATGTTTTCTATCTAATTTCTTTAATCATATTTTGGTTTATTTTTTCTCAGTTGCATATCATGAGGTTTCAGATACGCTAGCAATTGTAAATCCTCTGTTTAAGAGGGTAACCAAGGTGACATATCAGTAGTGTGAAATATTTTTGGTTTTTTAGCTATATGCAAAGGGCTCTGCAACAATTATAGGCAAAGGTAGGGGTCCTGTAAGGTGTACTGCTGAAATCCTGAAGACTTCTTAAGAAAAGTATATCTATAATATATAACAGGAGTAAGAGCTACCTGCATTATATTCCAGGGTAAAAGGATAGTTCAAGTTCCCTGCTAGTTTTTAAATCGGAGCTGAAGTACTGAGATGCATAAGAGCCAGTCTGGGTATGAATTTCCTCGTTAACTCTTCATGAACTACTTAGCTGTACGGAATGCAAAGATACTGTATGTTTTCATTTATTTTCAAAATGAAGTCATTGCACTGGTGTATGAAAATTTGTTTCTCAAACAACAGGCCTTCTGAATATACATTAATTCTGTTGATGTCTTCTTTTATGTCTCATTTTTCATTTAGGATAATAAGCGAATCCCTTAGGGACCAGCTTCTAGTTACCATCCAGAAAACCTTTAACTACAACAGGAGTCAAGCTCATCAGCTGTTCATCATTCTTATGGAATGCATGAAAAAAAAAGAACTTGTAAGTGTCCTAAAAGTAATTCACAAAGATAATTTCTGTGACCAAGCATTATAGAGTACTTTCAAGTGCCATTCTACCAGGGTTGCAGTTTAACCTTTTTGTTATTTTTGTTCCTTCCATATAGCTCCATAAATGTACACAATCATTCATTTATAAGCATAGGCTAAGAAAGGGATTTTGTCTTCTGGAAAGACTCTAAAACCAAATTCAGATTCTTCTCTTGTGTAAGTTGATAGGAGCCTTTTTTCACAGATGTCTTCAAGGCAGATGAAGACACTGAGTTAAATGCAATAAAACCAGAATCAACTGCAGAAAGTAGAGGAAACATAATTGAAGAAAGAGTTCCTAGGAGCACTAAGCATTCAGAGTGCATCAGCACAGTTTTGGTCTTCTGATATAGTTACTTTTTAACAGCCTTTCATTCTAGTAAAATGGGCTATTCAGCTCTTTCAAAAGAAATTGAAACATTAAGTGTTCTTGAAGATACCAGCCTTGCTTGATCCTGGGTTGTTGCAGGCCTGTTTTATGTACTGTGCCACTCAGTCAGGTTCCTGCCTGTCTGCCATATCCCAGCTGCACAGAAAAACGTGCTCAGGAAAAGAAAATCTTTAACATTCACATCTGTAGTCTGTGAGAAGTGTCTTGAAATCGTGTTCACTATGCCTTTGCAGACAAAACGAGTCTTTGAGTGTTTTCTTTTGACTACTTATCTTAGTGAATTTTTGCAAATACAACCTCTCCCTTGGATCCTGGTATAATTCCATTTCATTCTTTCATACAAATCCCAAGCAGCTGTTTTAATAGCAGATGAACAGTCTGATGGGATTTTTTTGCGTTTTTTTAATTACAGCTGGAACTGGTATGGCTGATATTTTTATCTTTTTTGCTAAAGCTGCATATTTCTATTACATAGAAACAAGAGAGAACTACCACAGCTTTCTCCTCAGACTGTGTGTAGGAAATCAGATAACCAAGCTGTTATTGAATTTAAGTGTGAAATGTGGGGCAGTTTCATTCTTCAGGATGCCCAAGTGTATCACTAAGGAAGTGTCACTTATAATGGGAGCAGCTATAAAGAAAGTGTTTAAATGACAGAGGAAACTTTTCTCATGAGACTGAGAAAAGAGAGAATTTTTTCTAAGTTCTTAGAAAAATGATGTTTCATGCTCCCTTAAAACTAAGTGTGTTTTCCTTCCACAAAGCCCACACTTTCTGTCTTTGGTCAGCTTGGAGAGAAACTCTAAACTCTGGTCCTCCCAAGTTTAATACTGTCTCCAATAGATGATGTGAAACTTTCTTCTTAAAATTTTAAATAAACAGTAAACTGAAGGTAGCATTCCTTACAGTTCTTACTCTTTTCAGTACGGAGTGTTCTTTTGATTTCTAGAAATAATTGTTCAGTTCTTTGAGAAATAGTAAATCCTACTCTGGTACCTAGAGAAGTGTGATGGAAGGGGGGAAAACAAGAATTTTCCATGGAGTTTTTGCTTGTTACTTGCCACGGCAATACTGCATGTAGTAGCTGCCAGTGTTTGCATTTCCAGTCTCAGATTTGGAGCAAAGAAAATGAATACAATGTAATTTTTAGTTATCTAAGCCTAAATCCTGACGTATTTACTTCAGAATCAGTGCAGTGATTTAGTTCGAGCGTGAGATCAGGTGCATTGTTGTGAAAAAGGGCAGCAGCCCCTATATGTTACTTGTGCAAGCGCCATTGATTCTTAAGAAATAGCTTTTGTGCAAGTAAGATCCGAATCAAATTGTCTAAAATTTGACCTGATTTTCACACAGAGATCACAGAACATGAACAGTCGCACCATTTTTTGCTAGAGCTGTCATGACCATGCACAGGCATGCTTCTGGTTCCATCTTTTTCTGTTGTGTGGTTTCGTAATTGACTTGAATGTTATTAGTGAGTGAAGACCTAACAGAAATACCACTTGATCCCCACTTAGTGTAACAGGATAGAGAGCTGAACTCAGCACAATGGTGCTAACCATAATGCAAAGAAACTTCCTCAAATCTGTGCATCAAGTTTTGTGCTAGTCCTCTTTCTATACAAGCTGCTCCTGATGATCAAAGTACCAATCAAGGCATTATTTTTACATTACTCTTGAGCAGTTAAAGTAAACACTGGAAATGAGGAGATCACTTTTATCAGATTAGAATTATCCCTGATGTTCCAGTTAAGGAGCAAATAGGAGCACAAAAAACCTCCAGAAATCCAGTTCATCATATCCACTGAATGAACTCTGATTCTTTGAGATGTACTGTTCTACCTTTCAACACTCTTCTAAGTCTCACATCAGTAGAAAGGTGGCTAGCGACATAACTTGGAACTTTGGTGGCTTTGGAACATAAAGTACGTTTACATTATGAAGAAATTTAATGATGTTTGTTATTTTTTCTTTTTCCTGCTTTGGAAGGATGGACACTAAAATCAATTTTGAAATTTTTCAAACATAAACTAAAATTATTTTTTAAAGTATAATGCCAACTGTACTGTTGTATATTATTTGCCATAGACCTGCCCGTAAGAGCCTAGCCTCTCACAGGTAAAAGCTCATAGAAAATATTCAGTGAGGTTGGGGGATTTTGGCTAAGTCAAGAAACACATGAAAAAACATGATCAGTGGCTCTCAGGATTAATCTACGAAGCCATTCTCAATGCCTTTCAGGAAGGTGTCCTATGAAAATTGAAATTACATAGGATTGGGATGGCAACCTGTGTGAAGCAGTTGCCAGGTTGTTTGCAGACTTTCTGCCAGTTTCATATTCTCCACACTCTCCAAAAAGGTGGCTTTTTTCCAGAGTTTATGCTGGGCATTGGCTCATGCTTCTGACTTTTCTTTATAATGTTGATCTCAGCTGCCAAAGAAGTGCTTGCTTACCTATCTTTATATTTCAAGGTAACAACTAAATACTTAAATGCCAACAAGTACTTTCCCACCTCCTATATAGTATCATAGAAGTCTCTTCTCCTAATTGTATTTCCCTTCTTCCTCCATTCTCTCCAATGCTTTTCTCTCCAAGGTTCATTACATTTGATGCTGAATTCCCTTTAGTATGGGAGGGATTTCTACAAGAAGAGAAGGTCCATTTTAGTTTTATTTCTGTTCCTTGCATTTTGATCAGATTTCGATACTACTTAGTTCTTGGGTTTGTAAAAGCCAGATTATGCACTTTTTAATGATTTTTAGCGACATACATTTAAATACCTTTACCAGAACTAAGTTCTCTAAGGATTAATCCAGCTGCAAATGCTACTTGGAACAGAATATGACAAACACTGTATTTTCTAGTAACGCAGCTCTGTACTGCAGTCAAATAGACACTTATCCATGCATTTTTCTTATGCATTCAGAAGTATTACTAGCATGCCTAGCTGATTGTATAAAACCTTACTTAAAGACTCCAAATGTGAAGTCTTTAGATTGTCTGGGTAATGTAAATGTACCGCTGATGTATTTACATTCATATGATGCCAAGATTAGTTCCATATATATGACTTTGTCAGAAATCAAGTTAGTAATAAGCATGACTATGATAAGCTGATTGTAAGAGTGTCAGCCCTCCTTGAAGAACTGCTCGAGAAAAGAGCCCAGACCTGCCTTAGTCAAACTGCTTCAAATTTAAATTGCACATCAGAGCAGACCTGATTTACTCAGTAAAATTCAGACACTGACTGTGCAGCCTAAGCAGGCTTATGATTTGCATTTGTTGATCATTTTGCCTGCTTTCTTGTTAGTTAATAAAATTTTTCCTTTAGTTCTTCTCTCTTCTAATGTCATGTATTGTTGTGTTCACGCAAAATGTATTCTAACTGTTGAGAAAAACTGCTATTCCCAGTACTTAATGCTAGCTTAACTCTGCTGCGAAGAGTTGCTTTTGGAAAAAGAAGACTTTTTGTTATTTTTTGTCTGCATTCAGTTTTAATTAACATAGAATGTTAGGTTATTCTACTTTTGAATTACTAACCTTTTAATATGTAGTTCAATGGCTAAGCTTTATATGAATTACTATTTTTAAAATCAGTGAATTGTAATGGACTGAACTAAGCAGATGTGACTAGAAAGAATTGTTTCTCTTTATTAGTTGATTCTGCTTTTTTTGGTTGTCGATATGTATCATGTCCTGCAACTAAAAAGTATTTGAGTGTTATGGTGAATAAAATTGATGCTATGATAGTTATCTTGGGTAACTAGCATTTCATTTTCCAAGCTGGCATTTTCGTTACTACCAGAAAGCAACAGAACTGTCAGGAAACAAAATCAGTTTGGCATAGTAGTTTTGTCACCACTTTTCAAAATCCATGGGTTTGGTGAAGAATTTCATCAAGTTTGTCACGTTTATCAATGCAGGGGTATTTTAGGATAACTTTATTGAAAGAATTTAATTAAATGCTTTTGTGAAAATTAAATTTCAAAGCAAAATTTTGTGGAACTATACTTTTTGAAAAATCTCAAGTCTTAGAAAATAAAGCTTCACCATTCTGCTCTTTTTTCTGTCTACATATTTAGTCTCTCTCTTTCATGTGTTGTAATTTTGTGTGTTTGGTTTTATGCTGTCCTTTAGATTACTGTATTCCGCATGGGGTCTGAAGGGCAACAGGACATTGAAATGTCTATCTTAACTGCTCTCCTGAAAGGTGGGTTTTGCAAGTGATTAGGAAGGATGCACAAATTGATCTCAAGAAGACAATCCTATACACTATCTGAGGTTCACTCTTGATGTTTAAGTCTTTGATTTATTCACTTGGATTCTAACAAGTAACCCAAACATGCTTGGCTTAAGGTTCAGATTAGTTTGAAGCATAAAATCTAGATTGAAAGTTTTGTGCGGCTTTCCTCACTTGAAAGTCTGGGATGGGAAAGCTGCAACAAATATACTACTGATACTTCAACACATTTTATTGCAGTTCTAGCATATATTAATAAAGTCAGAAAAAAAGGTGAGATTAAAAGACTGTCTGGGTCTTTCCAGATCTCAGATTGTGCTCTTTAAGCCTTAGGGCAAAATTTAGGATCAATTCCATATGTATTTGTAGTTTGTTATGTTTGCTGAAACAACTGTTTTCTGTCTGTAGTTATATAGTAGCTGGTACGGGCTCAATGTGGGATCATTGGAGTCCCCAAAGCTAAGAAATAAAGAGAGAAATTACTGTACTCCTGTCAACAGCATCAGTCAGAGGAGCTGAGAGGAGGAGTCTTTTAGAACAGTTAAATGTCTGTCTTTAGCATCAGAATATAAAGTCAACATGGGAACTTTAAGGAAAAAAGAAAGAGCATCTGGGTTTAATGGGGAGCACCTGGGATTATGGAGTTAATTGGAAGATGCTTACATTGATTTGATGAATCCACTGCTTTGTGGTAGAATTGTTCTAATGGTAGTATGATATGAAGTCAGGTTTGCTGTTTTCTAGTTCTTCGAGAAGTGAATTACAGAAGATTGTCCAATCTTGTTTCATCATGCATGAAATACTAAAAATCTGTGTGTTTCTCTTTAGGTACCAATGCATCTGCCCCAGACCAGCTGAGCTTGGCTTTGGCCTGGAATCGTGTAGACATTGCACGCAGCCAGATCTTTGTCTTTGGACACCACTGGCCAGTAAGATGAAGTTTTCCTAGTCATATTGTTTAACAATTTAAAGTAAGTGGTGGAATATTCACACCTTGGATTTTGTTGGCAGGAGAAATGGTATTGAATTCTGTTTTATGCCAAACTGATGTAGGATATCTCATTGATTAAGAATGACTTATTTGTTTTGAAATTTCCTTATACTGCCATTTGGAAATATTCAGCAATAATTTGATCTCTGTGAAAGAAAGAAAATCAATTTCATGACAAGCAGAACAATAACCTTATTTAAGATTCTTTGTGGGATTTGAAAGCAAAAAAATAAGGCATTTACTGGAAACAGTCTGTGGCCTTGCATACAGCTGGAAATAGCAGTCCTGGTCACCCCCAGTGAACTTGTGTGATGCGCTAGCATTGCCTAGAATTCTGACTGTCTGTGTCATTGACATGTAGTAGCAGTTGGCAAGGTCCCTAGCTACCTATTAAAGTATGCGGCAAGGAAATTCACGGAGCTGCTTAAAGGGAATTGTGTTGCTCACTTCATTAACAGCTGTGAAAACCTCTGTTTGGATTAATGGAGCAAAATCCTGATGATCAGAAGAAACCACTGCAGAAAAAAGACCTCTGGCAGGCAGAGCTGGGACAAATGAACTAAGAAGCAGACCTTCAGTAAAGCTTTAGGTCCTGAAATTGGATTTTCTTTCTCAAATTATTGAAGTTTGATGCTACAGTACTTGACGTCTCTGGTGAAACACTGCAGTGCCTTTGTTCATCTGTGTAACTAAAAATCTCTATTTAAGCCATTTTCATGTCTCACTGTATTGATGCTTTTTGCTTTACTGTGTGAACCATCTGGTGTTTAACTACTACAAAGTGTCATGAGGAGACCAGCGTAAAAGAGGAAGTAAGAACGAAGTGCAAGTTTTCTTAAATCAGTTGTCTTTCCTGAAACTATGTAATAAAATGACACTTAAAGGAACACTATTCATGTGCACACTGGTGAGATTTATTTCATTTGGAAGCCCGTATAATTAAGTTTAAACAAACATTGCTGCATATATTGTTTTATTCTTTCACTTATATAGTAATGTGATGTTTCCAATATTGAAGGTTTATTAAAATGCTTATACAGAGAGGATTTAATCATCCTAAAGATGACAAAGTATTATTACTATAAAACATTTATTTGGACGGAATGTTCCAATCATTATGGTTAGATTCAGAGGTACCACCTAGCAACTGGAACCAGTTACTGCTGTGGTCTATTTCATACTCTGCAACAATTTGTGGAAACAGTATCAGCCAATTGTGATTCACTGTCATTTCAAATTCATAAAGATTGCTTTCAGGCTAGCCTGTGCTACAAGTTGGCGGATGCAGTTTGTCCAGGCTTACAAATGGATTTGTGGTAGTTTTTTTAAGACAAAGAAAACTACAGAAAAGAAGCCTTGTTAAAGGCTTGGTTCTGTAGTTCTGTGTGCAGACAGTGGAGAGTTGGAATCCAGTTTACATGTTCATGGAGGTGATATAACCGAAGCATTAGCTGGAGCAAGTTAGGCCTCCAAAGCACAAACAAGTAGTATCAAGTTATTCGCATGTGTGCCTGCCTGTCCTGGGTAGATAGGTTAGAAAGAGGAAGGACGTTACAAGGAATGAATGTGTCTGAAGAGGCATAAACAGAAATATTGTCTGCAGAATGTAAATGAACCAGTTAGTGGCTCTGTTTCCTCTGCCTCCTCAATATGTATGCTATTTGACATCATGCAACATTCTTGTTAAGCTCTTTCTGTCCGGCTCCTTATCTTGCTTGTTGCTATGTATTTTAACAAATAGTGCTTTCACTAAGAGCAAAGAAACTGAAGTGCCACAAAATTGAATAGTGTCTCTTCCCAGTCCTCACACTGATTTTATTTTGCGAGAGAAACCCTCCACAGTCTACCTGCTTCACTACTTTGACTTTCAGTGTTACTGACTACATTAGACATAACAGCTTTAAAAAAAGTGTAAAGCTGCAGCTATGCAAAAAGGTCCTTATACATAAGGAAATTATCATTTTTAGTTGACTGCATAAAGAAGTGGTGAGTGGGGAGTGAGTGCAATAGGAGTGTACGATCAATTAGATTTCTAATATTTCTAATGTATTATTAAATACAGCCTTTAGGAAGCCTTACAGCTCCTGATGGTACAGCTCCTGATAAGGAAAAGAAATCTCCAGCAGCTCAGACTAAAGCAGCCAGAGGGAAAGGAAAAGGGAAGAAAAAGGGAGGAAAAGGAAAAGAAGAGCCGGAAGAAGAAACAGACCCAAGAAAGCTTGAACTCCTGAACTGGGTGAGATGAAATTATTTGTATGAAAACTGTTGAAGAATTCTTTTTTTTTTTTTTCTTCTCATTCTGGGAGACAAGGAGAGAAGGAAAATACACATTTTCATGCTATAGAATCCTCATTTGTGCATTCTCACAAGATCAGCAATGGATTCTGCAGGGATACTGTTCAGTCTTTGAGCCAGGAATCACTCTCTCATCCCGTGTGCACCACATGCAGCCATAGCACAACAGTACAAGTCAGTGCTTAGCTGCTGCATCTTCTTCCCTGCGCTTGTCAGAAGGAAATAAGAACATCAATGAACATCTTCATCCTTCCTTGTACATGTTGTTATTTATCCAGTGAAAGCAGTTTAAACATCTCCATTTCTAAGTGCTTCATTTTCCAATTGCAATAGGCTAGATTGTTCTGTTGTCTGGATTAAAGTTCATGTGTCAAGGAGATTGCTGCTCAAGGGGTTTTCCTCTCTCCTACTGGGTTCTAACCTCTTAGACCATAATAAGAGAAGATCCATTAGGCTTAACGACCAACATTTTTCCAAAGGCAAACCTAAATTGTTGAAGAAAGAGGAGGTGCTTCTTCCCAAATTATTTGAATTGTCTGGCATTATATGTTGCCTTTTCCTTGTGAGGCAGCAGTTTGAGTGGATGATACATATGCAAGTTACCAGGGTAAATTATGTCAACTTGTTCTTAAGTGTATACAGTGTGTTTTTCTTAATTTTTAACTTGTTCCTATGTTATTGAGCAAGTAAATCTCTTTTTTGCATATATGGAAACTGGAAGAGGGAAGATTTAGAATCATAGAATCATAGAGTAGAACCATAGAATCGTTTAGGTTGGAAAGGACTTTTAAGATCATCAAGTCCAACAGTAAACCTAGCACAGCCAAGTGCACCACTAAACCATATCCCTAAGCACCACATCTACAGGCCTTTTAAGTGCTTCCAGAGATGGTGACTCCAGCACTTCCCTGGGCAGCCTGTTCCAGTGCCTGACAACCCTTTCAGTGAAGAAATTCTTCCTAATATCCAATCTAAACCTCCCCTGGAACAACTTGAGGCCATTTACTCTTGTCCTGTCACTGGTTACTTGGGAGAAGAGACCAACACCCACATCGCTGCAACCTCCTGTCAGGTAGTTGTAGAGATTGATAAGGCCTCAGCCTCCTTTTCTTCAGGCTAAACA
>NW_009595718.1:0-15295 GCF_000690535.1 Cariama cristata
TTTTAATTTATTTTTTTTTAATTGCGTGAAAGCGGGGTGTTTTGCTGCCATCTAGTGACTCCCGGTCTCTTTTCCGCGCTGCTCGGGCGGTGGGTCTGCCAGGAGAGGAGTCACCAAGATAGTAGGCTTTTTTTTAAAGCAATTGCAAAGGTTTTTTTATTTTCCTTATTACTTTTCGTCTAGTGTGTTTTCTATCTTGACACAGCCTTTGTGAATTCACTGAAAATACAGATGTTGCCAGGGGTTTTGTGGTCTTAAAGTGCTTAAAAGGTTTTGAGCCTTGCAAGTTTTACCGCTCTGAAAGCTGTAAAGATCCCATTTCTCATTTTTCTTTGTAAGTTGAGATAGCAGCTCGTGCTTTTTTAAGTTCTGCTTTTACATCAAAATCTCATTCAGTACAGAACTCGCTGTAAAATCTTGAGTGGCTCAGTAGTATATTGCAGTCTCGACAGTCTGTTTATGATCGCGGTTGTACGACAGCTATTTTCTTCCCCATGAGTTAATAATGTATCTAAATTAGTATTAAAGACAACTGAAACTGTTTTCAAATACATTTTCCATATGCTGCATAGTACTGCACTGCCAAACCTTCATGCTAATGAAACTTCTGAACCGGTGGTTGGCTGTTCAAAGAAATTAATTTCAGAAATAGCGGGCTACTTTAGACTGCAACTGGAATTCTCTGAGATGGGTGGAGTTAGACAATTTCTTCTAGTTGCTTTTTTCCATCTGTCCCTCCATTTTAGGACAACTAGAGCTAGCTGTACATTATAATTAGCAGGTGTAACTGCAGGATATGGAAATACACCTGGACTAGCTTTAATCTAACCAGCTCGAGTACCAGTAGAGTAAAAAAAGAGACTTGTAGGAATACATAGCATCTCTGAAGGGCCTGTGTTACCTCGTTTCTGTTGTGTTAGTGTAGATTGGGGGCAGTAATTACCCATTTGTGGTTGTAGATAAAGTGATAAGGGAGGATTGGTCCATACGAACTGTCAGCCTGACTTACACTGAAGTCTGCGCAGATACCTAAGGTTAAATAAATTTTCAGTAGAAGTGCTAACTTTTTTCAGTAAGGATGCACTTGCCTTACAAAGATAATTCCTCTTTGTGTAATTCCAGCGTTTAGTTTAGGCGTGGTTTTAGACAGAAACATTTATCCTGTGTGATCTAACCTCTCTTAGTCATCGTTCCCCTGCTGTGCTCATTTGTGCTTTGTGTGGCTTTTTGAATCATTAGAAATGTTCAAATTTTTATTAGTTAAAATTTTAAAATGATGTTAGAAAAATACTTGTTAATTAAACAAACCTGCCTCCTTTGTTAGAGATGCATCTGCAGATGCTGGCATTTCTTTCAGACTGTCCTTTGAACTCCTGTGGTTTCATGTCCTGTTCATGTTCGCTGCTTTTCCATTTCTGTTTGCACCTGTTGTCACTTGTGTTCTTTGGTGATAACGACTATTGATAATGATACTATATTTGCGATATTGTCTCTTTGTTAAGAAGAAAAAAAGCGATTTATGGTTTGTTCTAGTGTATCTCAACGAGTTTTCATCTCTAAACCAGAAAAAGTCCAGATCACTTCCTGTACAGTCAGATTTCCAGGGATTGTTCCATAGCCATTTTATGCCATAAATCAGAATTGAATTATCATAGGGATTCCTGTGAAGTGTAAATTTTTGTGGTTTTTGCTCTGTTTCCCCCTGATAGAGAACAAAGCTCTGGGGATTGCTTTTTCTGGTGGTTTGGGCTGGAAGGGGATGATCATTTCCTGTATAATTTCTTAGTCAGACCTTAAATATGTGGTGAAGCTTGTCTAAACTTCTAACTGCACTGTGGTCTCAAGTATTACATTTTAACTCTAAAATGGGAGTGCTCCTCACAGTTCTTGAAAGGCAGTTGAGAGACCTATTTGGTCTTCTGTACTCCTCTTACTTTTTGCAGGGGTAGGATCTTGATTTGACTACATATGATGCCAGACTTGCCAAATAAACTCTTAAAATTACAGAGGGTGTGAAATTAGGACATACTTGGCTATGCTAAAAAGAGATTGGGTAGTTTCAAGTTGAATTCAATCTTTTTTGATTTTACTTTCAATGGAAAAATTGTGTGCTTGCCCAGAGAAAAGTAGGTGATTAACTCTTTGGCTTCTACTTAATGCCACATTTAACAGAGCAATGTTGTAACAATAATCTGGAACATACACAATTACAGTATAAAGACCAGTCTGCATTAATGTTCGTGTCACGGGATGTCTGAATTAAGGAAGAAAGAACTTCTTTTCAAGTTTGTAGGTAGTGTGGAATTGTCTTTAAATACTGATAGGAATGTAGGGGATCCGTAGTTCTTTTAAGTCCTTCTTCCCAGAATTGATATCTCTAGGGAACATACTGCAAGTGTTTTCAGGTCTCCTAGAATGCTGTGGCTTAATCTGGGTAGCAAGTCTACCGCAGTGTGGAAGTCTTGTTTTTCTAGCTTGTAGAGTCTGTTGAAAAAAGAACATTTTTTCAATAGTAAGAATATCGATCTTTAAGTAACTGTGACGCTGAAGAACTGCCAAGTTCCTTGATTGTTAATGGTTTTCAAGCAACATGGTCTTTCTTGGCGTGTAGAGACAATAGCAGCACGATGGGCAGTTTCGAACTGGCAAACCTCTGTTAAATGAAATAACCAGATTATTTTGAATCTTTCCCTGTAGATGGAAGATGGTCACTCCCTTTTCGATTACAGCGTGGGACTGAATGATATTGTTCAACTCTTGGTCAGACAAAGCCCAGCAGTGCTTCCTGCTGTTAGTAAGGAAAAGGATTCTGAACTCTCTGACACAGACTCTGGCTGTGGCTCAGGCCAAAGCGAATCTGACAAAAGCTCTCACAATGGAGAAGGTGCCATGGAACTGGAGGGACAGCCGAGCACAGCGGCACAGCCTGACTGGACTGACCCAGGATTTGGTCTCTATAAGGTGAGTCATTAAAAAACTAAGATTACTTACAACTGCACTTTTGGAGGGGAATTGATTCTCTGTAGTTGGGAATTTCTGAAAATCTTTCATGCCCCAGTTGTGTGGGTATTTTTTAATCTGTTTTTGGTAAACCCTCCAACAACAAACAAAAAGTACCAACCAACCTACAAACCAATTAAATGCAACAAGTTGTAAGTCAAAATTTTTCATTCTATCCTTTTAACTAAAGCTACAATACATTAATTGATTGGGAAAAAAAAAAAGGCATTCAGAGTGCCTGTTTTGATTTTAAAAAAATTTCCCCATGTTTTTGCTTGGAGTCACTGCATTTGTCAAAGCCGAAACTTTCTTGAATGTACAAAAAAAAAATAATCTCAGCCAACTGTTCAGAATTATTTTGCTTGTCTGTTTCAATGGATTTTATTACAGATCTAGTGATGTCTTCGCTCAGACTTTGAGCAAGACAGTTCTGAAAGTCTGTTATAGACCAACCAATAATGGTTGTACTAGATAAGCTGTTTGTATACGTGTTGGTGTAGAATGGATTTTTAGCCTTAAAGGTTCAACCTGAGAAGGCTGCAGGAGTGCACAATGGAATCAGGAAGACAAAGGAAATCTTAATATTTAAGATGATCTGTTAAATATCTTGATAATGGTGAAGTTCTTGAGATGGTTAAATCTTGAAGTAGACTTGGAAATTAATGCTTAATTTGAAAACCCATTTTGGTGAGCTGTATACTTTGCTTTGTGTAGATCAATGACTTGGTTGATGCTCGAGATATGAATATGGGAGCATGGTTTGAAGCCCAGGTTGTAAATGTAACCAGAAAAAAACCTGCAAATGAATCAGCTGACAGTTGCACAGATCCTGATCAGCCCACAACCATTCCTGAAGAAGATGTAATATATCACGTGAAATATGAAGAGTGAGTTTTGTTACCTTCTTGGCTAATAAAGTTGTTTGGATCACGATGTTGATGAGAAATTTTATTGTAGAGGTCCACAAGGTAAACCAGAACTGGGCTGGCACAGTAGTTATGTTATTGACCCCTGTTAACTGTAAGTTTGTCTTACAGTTGGAATTCTGACTGGAACTCCAGGGGGCTAGAATCATGTTTTTAGAAATATGGAATGCTATTATCCAAGTTTTAAATGGGATACAATGGTAGCAAAGTTAGACTGCCTGATTCTGGCTGTGGTGTTGGGGGGAGAAGGAGATTTTATTCTTGATGGTATTCTTGTTTGTTGCGTGGCATCGGTTCTTAAATCAACCTGTCTGGATAAAATCTGTCACTTACAAAAACTATGATGTTGATTCTGATTTTTCTTCTCTGTCCCTCCATGCTTCCCTTCAAGTTATCCAGAGAATGGAGTTGTAGAATTGAGTTCGAATGATGTACGGGCTCGTGCACGGACTATTTTGAAGTGGCACCAGCTAGAAGTAGGACAGGTGGTGATGGTCAACTATAATCCCGATGACCCAAAGGAGAGAGGTTTCTGGTACGATGCAGAGATTCTGCAAAAAAGGGAAACGAAAATGATCAAGGAGATAAATGCAAAGATATTACTTGGGTAAGCAAATTCATAATGTGGAATAAATTGAATTCCCCGACTCTACTTAAGCTTTTATATGAGTCTGCTGAAAAAACTGATGCAACAGAAGTGCTGGGCAGAGATGAGAAGCTGGGCTGTCCTTTTTGGGTGATGGACTTTTCCATATTGCACTGTTGTTTAACTTCCACTGGAGGAATTGGACCCTTTAAGGAATCGCAGGTCATGCTGATCTGTGGATTCACTTCATGCTGGGAGGATGCAAAGCCTAGTATTTGCTAAGAGGCGAAGAATTGTTTGCTATGTTAACTATCTATAATGGTTTTACAAAAACTTCAGTGTAATATTTTGTGCTAGATATGGTAAGGTAGACTGAACCCTCACTTTATAAAGAAGATGAAAAACTGCTCCAGTTTTTTCCCGAAGGAGAAAATGAGCCTACATATAAGGGACTCTCAACTTCAGGGGAAAAAAGAAAAGTGTATATATTTTTTTTTTTTATAAGTTTCACAGGGTTGACAGATACTCCACTTTTTTCCTCTTGCCACAGTGATTTTGACTTTTTAACTATAAAATATGAGAAGAGTTAGTCTGAAATATATTTTGGGGGAGAACAGTCACTAATGATAATTGGAATGCTACAAGTGCCTGGATTCTCATTGAGACAAGAGGGGATACACTTTAATTGCCTGAAAATTATTTGATTTGTGGTGATGCTGTCATGCCACCTTCCCAGATCATGTGATGGTATAACAGGTTTCTTCTGATACAGGACAAATACCAGACCAGTCTGCATTACTGACGTATGTGCACAGCTGTGAACTCATGCTGTATAATACTTTCAAAGTCTGATCTTTTACTTTTATCAACTTCTTATAGGGATGCTGGTGATTCCTTGAATGACTGCAGAATTACATTAGTGGATGAAATTTATAAAATTGAAGAACCAGGCAGTGCTTGTCCAATTAGTGCCGGTCCATTAAAACGTGAGTCGGTTGTACGGTTCTTGCATGTCTCGGTCTTACCTTGTGGTATTCTGCTCATTGTCTTTGTGAGGATCAAAGGTCCAAGAGTTCCAGGACACTTGTCGTTGTGACTCCTTTGACCATTTCCAGTGTATCCTGGCACTTTCTGGAATCTGAAGTAGACTGTGGTTTCCTTTTACTAACAGGACAAAATGGACCTGTGTGTAAAGCTTGCAAGGACAACCCGAACAAGACCTGCAGAATTTGTGCTTGCCATATCTGTGGAGGTAAACAAGATCCAGATAAACAGCTAATGTGTGATGAGTGTGATATGGCTTTCCACATCTACTGCCTCAACCCTCCCCTTAGTAGTATACCAGATGATGAGGATTGGTAAGTTCTAAGTATGTGTGTGTGGTATTGCAGTTACCATCTAATTAGGAGCCGAAAGTGAGATCTAGGGCTTCGAGCTGCCCTGCAGTGGCCGTATTGTGACTGTACGAGGTGAAGAGATGTCTGTGTGTTTTTTTTTTTTTTCCACACGCTTTTCTAGAGCATCAGTTTAGTGAGAGTATGTTTTAAGCTAGTAGCCTTCAAACTCCTTTTTGTAGCTTTGGGTTCTATATGCCTATCCAAAGAGAAGTGGAGCTACTTATAAAGCAAATGCAAACTTGATGCCAGGAGGCTTAACTTGTGTAATGGTTTTTATGGGTCGCTTACAGGTAGTTCACAGGCCCCATCACCATATTAGGCTGGTGATATATGTTGTTTTATATGTGAAATACATATGGTGATATAGATAGTGATATACATCTATCTATATACATATAGATAGTGAAATACGCTGTTTTATTCCTTGTATCCTGTTTCAGCATTTTGTACAATGATTTTATGATACACATCTTCAATGGCTTAGAAGATTGTGCAAGGACGCTAGCTAATACAGGTCTAATTCCAGTATGGAGAGTTGTTTCAGTGTCCTGTCTAGTTTCACGTGGGGAAATTGTTAACAGAACTCAGTACGTTTTGAGGAAATTATCTTTTAATTTAAGGCTTTGCTACTAATTAATTTTCATTGACTGGTGAGTTTAGGTATTGCCCTGAATGTCGAAATGATGCAAGTGAGGTGGTTTTAGCAGGAGAGAAATTAAAAGAAAGTAAAAAGAAACAAAAGATGGCATCTGCTAATTCATCCTCGCGGAGAGACTGGGGCAAGGTCAGTTCAAAAACTCTTTTATTTTCAAGAATAGTGTGTGTTAATTCCTTGTATTTCTTGGCTGATTGGTCTTGCTCTTTGAAACAGGGCATGGCGTGTGTTGGTCGCACAAAGGAATGTACCATTGTCCCCTCGAACCACTATGGACCAATTCCTGGGATTCCAGTTGGCACCATGTGGAAGTTCAGAGTTCAGGTATGAAGCTGAATCCTGGCCTGAGCCGCTGTAGGGAGAATGGATCCAGCTCTTGGGAGAAACCTGAAACAGTTAATCTTGGAGTGTATGTCACTGGATATATCAAGTGCAGAAAGGAAAGAATTCTGGCTTTGTCTAGATGAAGTGTTCCATAACTAATGCTGCATTGTCCAGCCATTTCAAGTGTTTTTTTTCTTCAGTGCTTTTTTGGTAACTCAAAAACCCCAAACCAAACGTGTTTGTTTCCAGTACTTTGTCCTGGAGATCTGTAGTGTCTCCCACTTCTTCTTCTGGTAAGTGTCTCTCTCAAATATCTAGATAGATTAAACAGAAGGTTTTCTCATCCTCTTAGAAAGTTGGGGAAGAAAAAGCACTGACCTATCCAGATCTTGTAGTAGCAACCTTCACCTAATACCTAAAAACAAGTCTTTCAAAACCAATCCTTTTATACAAACATTTAATTTTAGTATCTATATTATTCTTAAATACCTGGAGCTTTTTAATAAGCAATCTCAGTGAGAAAGATCCAAACTTCTAAATTTGCATCACAAAAAACACATCCTTGTGTTCCATTTACTGAAATATTCAGTGTCTTATTTTTTAAAAGCATTTTTCTTTTTCTTCCTTCTACTTGGGGCTTTTCGGAGGATAGTGGTGCCAAAGCAGTTTCAACCTGTAATATATTTGCAAAACAAATCTGAAATTAGTACTATTAGTTAATTTACTTCCAAGACCGACAGGTACACACATTGTTTGTAGTCTGTTGACAGCAGTTCCCCAGAAAACTTTTTTTTTTTCAGGTCAGCGAATCCGGTGTTCACAGGCCCCACGTAGCGGGTATACATGGCAGAAGTAATGATGGTGCCTATTCCTTGGTTCTGGCAGGAGGCTACGAAGATGACATAGTAAGTGAATCTTGGTTATTTATGCCTGAGAACCAAACTAACTTGTCATTAAAACAAAGACTTGGCCTTAGTTTCTTTTTATGCTCCACATCAGACACTTCCCCATCTTGACGATACTTCTTGAGAAAGTTCTTCAGAAGAAAACTAGGCAAAAGAAAACTACAATCCAGTAATATGTGGCAACCTGAGAAACAGGATCATCTAAGTTTACTATCCGTATGTCAGCTTTTAATCCAAGAGTCCCTAGCTGCCTTTTCAGGGTCTCCATTGCATCCACAGTTTGAACAGAACCTGATGCTAGATGCTGCCAGATCTTCACCTGTCATGGGAGTGTTCAGAGCAAAACTTAGGGACAGAAGGCCTACTTCTGAATATGCCATTTGGTTCTGCTAGCCAAACCTAACCCTTTCTAGGCTGTACCAGGCTCTACTGCTCATTCTTCTTGCAGATCACCGGTGCATTACTAGCCTGCACCCCCTTACCCGAATGCCTGTTGTAAAACAGCCACCAATTTCAGTAGCCATTCTAAGCCTTAATTCTGATTTCAGAGTCATGTAACAGCGTAAGCACTGAGGCGCAAGTTACATTATCCTTATCCGGAATGTCCCCCCGTGCTTCCAAGCAGATCCCGCGCGAGTGGTGTGCCGCTCTCTTGGCAGAGGCCTCTGCGCTGTTGAGGTGTGTGACAAGATGACAGTTGTCACCCTGACTCGTCTCTCTTGGCAATATAAGGGAGGACCATAGACTGAGTCTGGGAGCTGAAACGGAGGAAGCGTCTTTTCCTTTTTTGAGAATACCATGTTAAAGTTACTTGATTAAAAGACTTCTGCATTTATTGAACTATATTTGTGAATGTGTCGAAACCATCCATATACGTTTCAGGATCATGGAAATTCCTTCACATATACAGGGAGCGGAGGGCGTGATCTTTCTGGAAACAAACGCACAGCAGAACAGTCTTGTGATCAAAAACTCACCAATATGAACAGGTGAGCTACACTCGGACTCTGTTCCTAACCTTAGTAGCAGGCAATCTGTCAACCTGAAAAACTGTTTGTTCTGTTTGTTACAAACTGGCTAAAAAACTGTCAAAATTAGGTTTCAACTGTGTTGTAGGCTGCAGATCAGTTGCACAGTAGAAATGCTTCTTGCAGTGCACTATAAATGAAAGAGAATTGTAAATGGTATTAGTCTCACGTTTAATATTGACTGAAACTTAAGGAAGAGAGAGTAGTGAGTGAGTGTAGAAGTTTTCATGCTCTCTCCTGAAGACCTTTGCAGGCACTGCTCACCTTGGGAGACCAGATCATTTGTAATTCTGAACGGTTAGTCTAACAAGTAAGCGTGGACTTGAGTGGAGGAGGTAGTCTGTGCAATCACGTTAGGGTAATGTAATGAATAATCAGTATATTCAAAATGTGACCCCCAGTCAGGAGGCTTAATTACGATCTCCCGGAGTTCTTAGTGTTGTACAAGATACTTGAAAGTGTTACTATTTAAGACAAACAAACAAAAAGGCCTGGCTACATCGTTTTTCCTCGGAAGAGACTCAGAAGGGGCTCCTTCTGTACCCGCGAAGAGGTGGCCGCTTCCAGGTGTTTGGTAGCCGTTCCTGTGGTTCGGCACAATGCCAGCGCACTGCTACTCTTATTGTACTCAACTGTATCGATGTGTTGCTCTGAGTGAAACAGTATAGTTACATTTATTACTTCTTAGTAGCTGGTTTACCATGCAAGCTTTGCTTTATCCTCCCTCTGATTCCGGAGAGTTCTGCCTGGTAAATACACTAAGTTGGTTGGACTTTGTCTTACAGAGCTCTGGCTCTGAACTGCAGTGCCCCCATCAACGACAAAAATGGAGCTGAAGCCAAGGACTGGAGAGCTGGAAAGCCAGTCCGAGTGGTGAGGAATGTAAAAGGAGGCAAACATAGTAAATATGCTCCTGTAGAAGGGAACAGATACGATGGAATATATAAGGTAAGAGGGATTTGAACTCGCCTGCTGAATTAGGGAAAAGAGAACTTGGTTACGGCCAAGGGGTTTTTACAGTGTATGATGGACTTGCATCTGGCTTTTTTAGGTTGTGAAATACTGGCCCGAGACAGGGAAATCTGGATTTTTAGTGTGGCGTTACTTACTTAGGAGGGATGATGAAGAACCTGCTCCTTGGACCAAAGAAGGAAAGGACAGGATGAAAAAGCTTGGCCTAACAATGCAGGTACTCTTTTGGAACATCATCAGGTTCACCCTGGACAATGAACCTGATTGATAGCCGGAATTTTTCTATTACACGTTCTTACTGAGGATGATCCTTGCGTAAGAATCAAGACAGCCCCCCTTAGACGGAGGAGGACACAAGTGCTTTCAGTCTTGTGGGTTGTTGGTTTTCTTTTTACATCAGGAGGCTAAATGACAAAACTCATTTTCTTGTATAGAATTTCTATGGTCTGAGTAAATGCTTTGCAAGAGCAGGGATCTATTCCTTAAAACAGAGAACCCCTGGAGCAGTTCTCTAGAGGTCATTCTTCCAGCCTCTAACAGTCTGCAAGTCTGACAACTGGCGTGTTTGCATTGGATGCTTTTTGTTTTGTTTTTCCTTTAGTATCCTGAAGGGTATTTGGAAGCTGTTGCAAACAAAGATAAGGAAAAAGAAAATAATGGAGATGAGGAGTTTGATACCCCGGGGAAAGGAAAGAGGAAGAGGAAATCAGCAGGTTTGTGGAGTAGGCAAGTGGATATAGAAAGCCTTGTAGGTTTTTGTGCATTTTACCTAGTTACTCTTTTCTAGTTGCTTTTTGTTTGTTTAAAAATTGTTTGTTTGTTTTTTCTTTCAGGCGGGGAGGAAAAACTCATTACCTCTCCTACAGGGACTCCAAAGAAAACTAAAGTTGAGCCATACAAGCTGACATCTCAGCAAAAATCTCTTATAAAAAGTGATGAAGCCAATGAAAAACTCTGGAATGAAGTACTAGAAGCTCTCAAAGATGGACCGGTATATCATGTTTTTTTTCCCAGAAATAAAGTGACAACTAACTATTGCACTATCCCTAGACACAAACCTCTCGGCAGCATTAAAGAAATGGCCTCAGCCCTATAGTGTGGTCTGGTGGCTTTTTTTTTTTTTTTAGCGTAGACATCCACAGCATAACTTTAAAGCACTGTATTTGAGGTCAGTAAGAAGACAGTTATCAGAACTCGTTTAATGTGACTATTTTTTTCCTTGTTAAGCTCTGTAGAAAAACTTTCTGTGACTAAAGTAATCCCTTGCAATTAAAATGGGGATGATTTTTAGGGTTGGGGTTTTTTTTGGCTTTATCTTTCAGAGGATAGTAGTAGCAATAAGTTGATTCAAATGTTCTCTCTACAGAAATTTCTAAGTAAAGTTGAAGAGGCCTTCTTGTGTATTTGCTGTCAGGAGGTTGTGTTTCGGCCGGTCACAACTGTATGCCAACACAACGTGTGCAAGGTGAGTGGTGGTCAATGTAACCCTTCTGTCGAGTTCTGTTGAGCCAAGCCTTGAGCTGACTTGTTTAGAGGTGAGAGAGGGGTGAGGGGCATCTGGGGGGGTTGGTTTTTTTTGCCAGTAGTTAGTCTTTTAACATGAGTCAGTTTTGTATGTGAATTGATTTGTGACTTTATGATTTGATGAAAGTTCTCTGGCATAGAAAAGACTGCACTTTAAAGAAAGTTCCAGTATTATAGTGCTACTATCCAATTCCTTTAAAAGATGACGAGAGCTTCTCTGTGGGCTCAGTAATTCTGCCAGGTGACACGGATGGATTCGATGGCATTACGGAGCGTATGGGGTTTGGTTTTGTTTTTTGAAGAATGACGTGAAATGTTTTTGCAGAAGCTCCAGCAGTCTTTAACAGCTGCAGGGGACCTCTTGATCTTTAGAAAAGTAATTGAATGAAATATCTCCACCATATACCTAAATACCGTGTCCACGAAGGAAGTTTTCTTGCCAACTGCCAGCATTGCATCACTCTTGGCCTTTCTCAGCTCTTGTCAATACCTGGATGAACTAGGATATATAAGGAAACTCATTCTCTCCTGTGGGGGCTTTGTAGAATAAGCTATACTGCACAGCTCTTTCTTAACCATCTTTTTTTTTTTTTTTTGTCCTTCACCAGGATTGTTTGGATAGATCCTTCAAAGCTGATGTGTACAGTTGTCCAGCCTGCCGTTACGATCTTGGCAAAAATTATACCATGCAAGTGAACGAAACGCTGCAGACCATTCTAACTCAGCTCTTTCCTGGATATGGCAATGGACGGTGATTCTATAAAGCACTTCTAATTTTCTTTTGTTCAAACTTATTAATGGGTTTTCAATGGGCTTAATTTAAAAAAAAAAAAAGAGTAGTCTGTGTTCTCCCAGACCCCTAAAAATGTTTAAAGTCTTCCTGGTTTTTAAAAAAACTATAAACTTCAAGGAATATCCTTTTGTATGTTCGTGGGTTTTGTTTTTGTTCTAAATGTTGAACTTTGCATTTTTTTTTTCCCCCCTCAAAACTGCCATTCATCAGCACAGAATTATTTTTTTTTTTTAATGAACTTACAAAGTGCTTCCGGTAAGGCTGCTAATGATTATGAAAGTTCTCAGAGTGCCCCCCTTGCCCCCCCTTTTTTTTTTTTTTTAATTTTTTTTTTTTTTATTCCAAAAAAATGGCTTGGTTGCTAGAACAATCTTCAGTGTTTGGGGATTTGGCCATAAAGGTAGACACGTGCATCACCTTGGCAGCATTTTGATACTCAATTTGTACGAGATGGTTCCTGGCTTATGATCTTTTTACCACAAGTGGGTATTTGCGCTTTTTTTTTTAAAAGAACTGTTTTTATACATTTGACAAACGTATCAAAAGCCATTTCCTGCTCATTTTGTATATCAAAAAAGTAAAGCTGCTTGTGGATAGCCAAGTAGTTGGAGCAATATGAAGTACTACCTCATTGGACTTCTTTCTTATTGGGGAACTATTTGTTCAGCCAGGTGCTGTTTTCTATCCAGAAATGCCATTGTGGAATATACTAAAGCCATTCTTAAGTGCCTTTTGTCCTTTTCTGAAAGACTGGGCTCTGAATCACCATATATATATTTTTTTTTCATAAGCACTGAATTGTTTAAACTTGCCAACCGGATTTTTTTCTTTGGGTAAAATATAACACTGTAGCTGTGTATGATTAGCATGGATTTGCAACCTTTCAGGTTTCCTCCTAATGCTAGGTCTATTATAGTAACATCACTTTTTTTTTTTCCTTTGTTTTGCTGCATTTCTACCTGGAAATGGAGAATAACCAGTTCTGACTCTCTCTTTTTTTTTTTTTTTTTTTTAAAAAAACATTTTGTTTATTGTACATGACACCGAGAAGGCTTACTTTTATGAATGGGTTGTCTTTTTCTCACATTACCAAAGTTTGCAGTTTAATACCTCAACAAGACAGGGATGTTTTTAAACACACTTTACTGCAGACAGACTGGAACAAATGTGCCTATTTCTTGTTTTCTTAACTCTTACCCTTTTTAAAATTATAATGTTAATATGTTAGGGAAAAAAAAAAAACGAAAAACATTTTATAGTTTTTTCTGAATTTGTCAATTTTTTGTACAATGTGCAAGTTGAAGTTCTCAAAATAAATATCTTTTCAGATGAAAGTGTTGACTGTTTTCCTTCAATTCTTTTTATCTGAAGCAGGTTTCCAGACCTAATTGCTTGTGCAGGAATTTGTATTTATGTTCCATTATGCTAAGCCTTTTATTTTCTAAGGCCTATTACTTTCATTATGGTTTCTCACTACAAAGAAATTGGGAAAATACTAATTTGGTCTTCTTGTCTTCAAAATATTTGCTTCTAGGCACTAGTGAAAGGCATGTGTTATGTTCAACAGAAAAAACCAAGGATTCCCAAAATCTCCCTCTTTTGGGGGCATAACTTACGTTAGACTTTCCACAGTACTAAAATCCAGGTATCAGCTGTCAACTGGAATTGTCCACACGTTTAATGACCAAAAGCAAAATTCTTAGAAGTGCCTTGTCATTCATCATATTGGAAGTGTTTATAGCAAGTAGTGTGAGCATCTCCATCAACTTATCAAACCAGAGAAATAAATTAAAACACTGAGGTTTTCATAAACAAAGCCAGATGAAATAAATGAAGATAACATACAGGTATTTAAGACGCTAAAAACAAAAGCTGTGAAATAAAGCAGCAGTTGCACAATCTGCCCTCTAAAACAAGTTTATCTTAAGGTTAGTGTTAACGCTAAACACTTTGAGGTATTTAAATTTAATTGAAAGTGTCCTTCCACCTTTTAATCTGTATTGTGATGAGAAGAATTTGGGGTGAGTGGGTGAAATTGAGGAAGTGTGTGTGTATTTAAATTGGAAGAACCTATTGCAATGACTTCCTCAGTGTATTGTTTTTGTTATTATTTAGAATTTGGAAAACAAACTTTGTTTTCCTACATAGGTTTCAGTGTACTATTCTGAGCGTTAGTGTTTATTTAGCATGAATTAGAATTTCTCTGCAAATTAGACACTTTATAATTTGGGGCTTGCTGATCTCAACATCAAACTCTACTAGGAAAATTACTGTGCTATAAAGTGAGCTGGTGTGTGGCTTTGGATGTGAAGGGATTGTGTGTTTTAATGGTAGAGATTATTAGTAGGATGATGCTTCATTTCCCATACATACTTGTGTACATTTATGGTGTGAAATTGTGGAGTAAATATCCAATATGTGATTTGGTAAAATAAGTGTTTTGTGGATAAGGAATCGATGCAAGAATAACAATGTTGCAAAAAAACCCAACCAAGGATCTTCTATTTTGGGAATTCCCATCTCGCTTCCCAGCAAGTGTACAGAATCTATGGTCTGCACAGCTTAATTGAGCACAAATTAAAAAATGCCCCTGATAGTTCTTCATCCTGGCAGGCTTCCATGGTCATGTAATTGCAGCCAGTTTGAAAAGAGTATCTGTTGTGTGGCGGTGGTGACTGTGGGAGACCGGGATGCGAGGAGATGGCAGGACCTCCGGGTACAGGTACTCACCACGACCTGGGTCAGGTCCTCTGGCAGGAGCGTGCCACCCACCCTCTGTCCAAAACCGGGTGGCTGTAATAGCCCGGTACTGCTGTAGCTTCTGGGGGGGAACTGGAATGAAGTGTAGGTAAATTCCCATGTTTTTGACGAATGAACTGGTGAGGAGAGGCAGATTCAGCACACTGCCAGTAGTTGATACTTAACTTTTTTATTTATTTTATTTTTTTTTTAAAGCTCCAGGTACTGGGGTCTACAAGGAGCCTAAAACTGCCCCCTGAATATTGTGAGAGCTCGAGCATGTTACAGCTGTTCACCCGACCTTGTGTTCTTATGTTCACTCCCCAGTCAGGTGCTGTGGTCCCTCGGGGGCTGCTCATCCCGTCAGGGTCGAGCGCCAGGGGAGGCGCTTTGCCCTCCGTGAGGAGCTGCTTGAACAAAACTCCCAAGTTCGCCAAATGCAGCCT
>NW_009595719.1:0-276 GCF_000690535.1 Cariama cristata
ATGTGGTCTGCTCTCCCCCCCCCCCCCCCGCCCCCTTTTTCTTTTTTGAAAGGGTTTTTAATTAACTTCCTGTTCCAATGGTGGGATAATGAGTTTTAAGCAGCACATGATTCCAGTAAAGAGGTCAAGCCGGCAATGAGGATGTCAAAAGAAATTAAGTTAGGAATTAAGAAGAGTTCCAGGGGAGAAAAAAAAAAATCAAAAAACCCCAAACCATTGAGGGAGGGAGATGCTGCTGAGATGCTGCTTTGCTCTCCCCACCCGGCTTGGCCGGGC
>NW_009595719.1:639-848 GCF_000690535.1 Cariama cristata
CCCCCCCCCCCCCCCGCCCCACGCCCCGGTGTTTTTTCCCTGCCACGTTCGCTTACGCCGAGACAATTAGACAAACCATTTAATTAAATGCACCACCATTAATTGCATGGACTTGGGGGGCTGGGGGTGAGTGGACACAAACAGAACGCCCAAATTTCCTCTCCCCAGACCGGAGCAGGGGGATGTTGGCTATTCCCGGCTCTTTGTGC
>NW_009595720.1:0-920 GCF_000690535.1 Cariama cristata
AATGCGGGGTGGCACCTGGGGGAAGAAAATTGAGTGTGGATGGGAATAAAGCCGTGGGTGGGATAACGCCGAGGGGCTGCGTGGGTGTCCCTGGAGCATCTTCCCGAGGGACGGTCCAGAGCTCAGCCCCAAGAGCAGCTTATGAGCAGACCCAGACGTGCCGCCTCTCGCTTTATAAGATGTAAAAAAATGCATTGAGGGATTTTATTTTTATTTTATTTGCGTATCTCTCTGTAGCCACCCTCTATAATAAAGCCTGGAGTGGGACCAAGCCGCGTTTCTTTTCCTTGGGAGGAGGCATATGAACACAAAAAGGGGAATATCAAAATGATCTCGTTTCTGTCTCTCTTCGCTCTCATCTTGAACAAAGGACAGATGGGAACAAGAAAAGAAGAAAAAAATATCACCTGTTCCCATCCAGTCTTAGAGAGATCGCAGTCATTATCTCGGCAGCTTCACATTTCTAAAGGGGCTTCATTTTTCTTTTAAACACTGGCATCTTGTTAAAAAAAAAAAAAGACGAGAGGCGAAATCCCCCATTTAAGTCCCCCCCAAACCAAACGGCTTTTCCTTGCCTTTCCCTGCCCTCCCCACAGCCCCGACTTTAACACCTGGGAAAAGAAAGTGGAAAGGAAATCCAACCAAAACAAAAATAAAGGCCCCCAACCCTGGCTTTTCTCGATGGCGTTTCTCCATCTGACAAAAGCCTTTGGTTTTCTGTCATTCTTTTCATTTCCTTGATGGCTCCCCAATTGTCAAGCCTTCAAGAAAATGCACTTTAGCTCTTTGTCCCCAAATGTAATTTGATAAACTCTTTGCAGAAACATTCTGGTTTCGGAGGCTTTTCAGAAAAAAAAAAAAAAAAAAAGGGGGGAAAAAAAAAGAAGGGAAAAAAAAAGGAAAAAAAAAAAAAAAAAAAA
>NW_009595720.1:1147-2053 GCF_000690535.1 Cariama cristata
GGGGCTTGGGGAAGCGCGGAGGAAGCTTTACATTGTCATCGTCCCTAAATGCTTATGAATACTCATTTTCAAGCAGCACCCTGTGGGCGGGGACCACCCCAGCTTTCACGCTATAAAATGCCCCGGGTTTCCCTGGCGTGGGGAGCGATCCGTGGGCCCTTCGGCTTCGGGGTGGCTGAAGTCAACTGGGACTTCAAGGTTTGGTAAGTGGGGGAAATAATACGGTTTTTATTCTTATTTTATTCCCCTGGTGGGAGTTGGTGGCTGAGTAGGGTTTTCAGTGCCGGGGAGCTGCACCCAATTGCTCACCAAATATTTGTTCCCCTTCCTTGGCTCCCCTTGGGTTTTATTGACTCCCTTCTGCCCAAGGGGTTTGTTGTTGTTTTCTTTCATCTGAGGGGTGAAAAAACCAGCGATGACAACTTCGAAATTTCATTGCAGGGCTTTAAAGGCGCATGGTTAAAACAAAACAAAACAACAAAAAAAAAACCCAACAAAAAAAAACCCACCCCAAACCCAACCAACAAAACCAAACAAAGCCCTAAACCAGAACCGGGGGCCTATTCCCAGGTGGGGGAAATGGTGTAACTCTGCTCCAGGCAAGGCAAGCTGGCTGCTGGGCACCGGCCGCCCGGACCCCCCCGGGACTCCGGCGTGCTTTGGGGGGGGAAAATAAAAAAAAAATAGCAAAACTGATCAAGAAGCAAAAATTAAATAGGGGATTTGGTTGCAAAATTTACATAGCAGATGGGGTTGCAAAAATGACATTGCAGATCGGGTTGCAAACAATTACATTGCAGATTCGGTTGCGAAAATTAAATATCAGATTGATGTGGGGGGTTTTTTGTTTGGTTTGGGTTTTTTTTTTTTCCCCCCTCCATTACTAGCCTGGCAGGGAAAGTGGTC
>NW_009595720.1:2196-2767 GCF_000690535.1 Cariama cristata
CGTGAGAAAGTACGTGGCGGTCCGTCACGGAAAAGTTACCAAATCAGCTATAAAAGTGTGGTCAGAGGAGAGAATATTAATGCCCACTAGAAATAAAACACACAGTCGGACCGAAAAAAAGTAGCAACATTCATAGCAGACTGTGAGCAGGGAGCCCCGCCTGAAAAGTTAAAGTTATTTGGATGAATTTCATTTTTTAAAATCAAATTTTTAAAATCAAATAGAGATGGCGTCACACGCCGTGCGTGGTGTGAGGGCGGCGTGCTAAAACCAGATTTTGAATGGGACGTGAAAATTGAAAATTGGACTTGTGCGTTTCCCAGTTCCTCCCAATTTCCCTTTCGGTGGGTTTTGCCCGTGCCGGCCGCGGTGCGGACAGGAAGAGTCGGGGAACGGGACGCGAGCAAGCAGTCAACAGCGAGAAAAAAGAAAAGGCAATTTCTGAACTGCTCCCTTTGGGAAAAAAAAAAATAATTCAAATAAAATGTTACCTAGATTTGCCTCCGGGATTATTTCAGGGCATCCACTCCGTCCGTGCGGCTGAGACGGATGCGGCTCCCCCCGCCCGTGG
>NW_009595720.1:2798-3366 GCF_000690535.1 Cariama cristata
CGGCACCAGCCGTGAAAGAGGGGAAGGAAAATGCACGTAGGGAGGTTTTGTGTGCAGGGAGCAAATCCAGCACCTCTTGTTACCCTCCCGTAACGGAGGAGCCGGGGATGACCCGGAAAGGCAGAACAACCCCACAATCGCTAATAATGAGGCTCTCCAAGTAAGGCGGCATTGCATTTAACCTACGGGACTCTCTGCTGCTCTCTCCAGCCGAAATTCAACAGCGCTGGAGTTTTGCAGGAGCTGCAGGGTAAAGCATCGCCTGCTCCGGAGAAGTCAAAAGCCGTTGAGTTTGGAAAAGAGAGAAATCTGGCGCTTTAGGGCACGGAGCAGCATCGGTCAGTGGGAGAGCCCGGAGGGAGCTTTTCCTGGGGCAGGTTGTTGCCTCCTCGCACTGAATTTTCCTGCTTTTTCCTGGCGTGGGATGAAGCAGGGAAGTTTGTGATCCTGTTTGTGTTGCAAAATTGGACTCTGGGGTCCGGCCTCATGGGGAAAGTGGGATTGAACCTCAGGATGTGGTAGCTGGTAGCGTCGAACCCCAAACCCGCCGCTGCTTTTGTGAGCAGCC
>NW_009595720.1:3397-4036 GCF_000690535.1 Cariama cristata
TTTTGGGCTCAGCCGCGTCCCGGGGCGATGAGTTCCTCGCGTTCACCCATTCCTGGTGAATTCCCACCGAAACGCTCCTCGGGGCTGGTTTTGTCCAGCCTGTTGTCTGCTGGTGCCATCACCCCTCTCCTCCTCATGAATTATTGCTCCCCCTTGGCCTTCTCCACCCCATTTGCAATTTCACGGGCTTTTGGCTTTATTTGCGGATGATGATAAAATGATCCAGGTTACGGTAAAAGTTGGGGCAAAGCCGGGAGTGTCCGGGCAGAGCCGGGACTGCACCCCGCTGACCCAGTTTCAGCTCCGCCGCTGACCTCGGGAAAGCCCTTTTCGCTCTGGAGTCTCACGGGTTTATCTCCAGAGGGCAGAATGCTGCAAAAAAAAGAACCCCCTCAAAAAACCCGCAAATCTTTATCGAGGCTTTCTGCCCTCCCCTTATCCTTGAATTTCAACCAGCGGGAAAAGAAACAGATTCTTGTGAAAAATATGTGCTGGTGACTTATTTGTGTCCCTCTGCAGCCCCTCAAAGGGGCATTTTCACACCCTTACAAAGCAGCGGGAGACATTCGGGGACATGGGCTCTCTTGACTTTGGGGGGGGGGATGCCGAGAGCACCTCAGGGATGGTTTTTCCCTTGGG
>NW_009595720.1:4067-4385 GCF_000690535.1 Cariama cristata
AAAGGGAGAAGGAAAGCAAAGCAGCCAAGGCCTCCCTCTTTGCTGGGCCTGTCTATGGTCGGCCCCCATGGTTTTGGGGGTTCCTGGGGTGTTTTCCGTGGCAGATGCTGCGGTCAGGGGCCGAAGCGAAGCTGTTGGGGATGGATGTGCTTCTCTTCAACGTCGTTTTGTGACTCTCAGCATCCATCCCAGCGCAGGACGGTGCTGAGCCAAGCATCGCGCTGGCTGTCACCGCCCCGGCAGGTGCGTGCTGTCCCCCTCCACACGGCTCCGGGGGGACAAGGGGAGGACTGAGCCCTCCTTCTCCCTTTTTCCTTG
>NW_009595721.1:0-328 GCF_000690535.1 Cariama cristata
AACTCCTTCCCATCCCCGTGCTTCTGCTCGACCCTCTGCCCCCCAGCCTACAGCAGGGCCCTGCCTCCCCCCTTCAATCAAACACAAGAGCATCAGCCCAAAAATCCCGCCTGGTCCCAGCTGTGCGGAGGAAAGGGAGGTGTGTGGTTAGCAGGTTAAGGTGGAGGTCGGGCAGCCATGGAGCTGGGTAGGGAGAGGAGAGCCCAGCAAGACCCCCATGTCCTGGCTGAAGGACCAGGCTGTGGTCACTGCAGACCAGGCCTGCCAAGGGGAGATGGGCAGTGGGTCTGCATGAACCCGGCCACCCAGGAGGCCCCGCTCCGGCTTT
>NW_009595721.1:596-913 GCF_000690535.1 Cariama cristata
GCCGGGGTCAGCATCCTCTCCTGGCTTGGTCCTAGCCCGCGGGTTGTGGCAGCACTGCTGCTGGTACAGCCAGCACTTGTTGCTGACGATGTCTTACCGCAGATCACCAGCCTGCATGCCAAACCCATGCAGACGGGCCAGGTCCTGAAGCCTTAACCCTGCCAGAATCCCCGCAGAAGCAGGGGATGTTCATTCACCTGACAGAGGGACAGAAAGCCAAGCACAGGCTGTGCCCCCATCACAGCCTTACAGCACCCTGGCTCTGCCAAGCAGCCGGCAGCAGAGCCACCCTCCACTGCCCGCTGCCCGTTCCTGCC
>NW_009595721.1:1090-2826 GCF_000690535.1 Cariama cristata
CCTGCAGCCGCCTCAGTGCCTGCGTGCCGATGCGGGGACCAGCACGAGACCATTGCCCATGACGGGTGAACTGGGGCCCCAGGAGAGCCCCAAGCTCGGGCTCTGGTGGGGTTCATGGCAACAGCATCGCTTTTTGGCTGAATCTCTCTGCAAACTGGGTTTGCTCGACCTTTACGGCCATTACCAATTGTTATTAACAGTTTCCGCATTGTCCTATTTCCACTCAGGCTCTTTTCTTCATTTAGCCACATGAAATTTGTTGGAGAACAGAAGGCCAATAAGGAAATTTTCAAAGCCTTCCTTTCCATCACACCGAATGGCAGACAAAGATGCTCAGCAGCACTGAAAATGGGGCTGCTGCAGGTTAATAACCAAGAGTCCGGGAGGAGGCCACCGTTCATTTGTCATGGCAAATAGCATCCGAGAGTTAAAGTGCAGAGTATTTGTTAGTAGCAATAGAGAAAGAAGTCAGGAGCGATTAGTACAGGTGGTTAGTAACAGAAGCATGGCACAACTGGTCTGACTTAGAGGACATACATACTGGAAGAGAAATGAAGAGAAAAGCAGCAACGGTTAGTTTGTTTAATTCAGTTCAGGAATGTGTTAGTAACAGAGATCTACTGGCTTAAAAAGGAACTGAAAAGCTTCTGCTGATAAAACCGTTTTAGGCTCCTAGTCAGCAACAGAGTCCACAGGCAGACCCGGGCACGGCGTGTGGGGAGAAACCCTCTCCTGGTGCCGGCGTGGGGCAGGGGCTGCCAGCTGCCTCTCCTGCCCGCTGCGGGGGCTCGGGCTGCCCCACCCTGGCTGTGCAGCCCGTCCCCGACACAGCAACACCCAGCACTTACAAACCTACTTACTCAGCTTTTCCGTTCCCCTTTAAAGACAGCTCTGGCTGTCGGTGGTTAGTGGGAGGCGAGACAAGGCTGGTTAGTCGGGCATGCACTGGGGCCGGTTAGTGGGTTAGTCCGTTCGCCAAGGGCTTTGGCAGCCCTCGGCACGCACCCCTCGCAGAGGGGATGGCAGGGGTCCCGCGGGTTAGTAGGTTATTATCGGAGCACAGCGGCTGCATGCAGAGCCGGGCCCGGTTAACCCCCCCGCCGGCGGAGGAGCGCTTTCCCAGGGAAGGGTCTGTTCGGCTCTCGGGCAAGCGGCAGGGCTCTGGCTCACGAGAGCAGGAGGCATTTTTGGGCTTTGCCACTGGATTGAGATTTGGGAAGGTGTTAGTGGATGATTTAACCTGCGTAATGTAAGCTGCTTTCTGAATTAAATGCTTTGCAGCAATCTGCCCCCGTCATCCATGCCGGGGAGGTACAGAACACCCCTAGCAACGCGTGCCCTCAACGCAATACGCGTTTCCCACCCCCGGTACCGGTGAAGACAAGAGATGGGCTGCACGGAGGAGTCAATCCCAGCAGTGCTGGACTGTGACTCGGCATTGCAAGGCTCCAGGGTAAGGGTGCGAAAGGGGCTGGAAGAAGCAGAGAGAGGGAAGGGGTGAAAGCATCGCTGGCGGTGCCTGGGGAAAGGCTACGGGGAGGTCTGCAAGAGCGGGGCTTCTGCGGAGACAGCGACGGCTGCGCTGGGTCTCCACCGAGATCCCACTGCCCGTGGAGGGAGGACAAGGTCCAGCAGGGAAAAATCACGACATGGAGCAGAGGAAAGGTGCCTGAGAGCTTATCCCCTCCCCATCAGAGGTTGCCTCTCTGCGGGGCTGCCTGCAGGAGTGGGCGGCT
>NW_009595722.1:0-587 GCF_000690535.1 Cariama cristata
CGGGAGGGGACCACCGGAGCGTGCATGATTGCTTAGCAAAGTACAAGGCCATGCCTGTCTGCTGACCGTGGGAGACTGTGGGAAGCCTTGTCGGAAGCAGCAGTTATTGCCCGGCTCTGGATTAGAGCTTTGGAAAGCCCTCGGCCAAGCACAGCTCAGGCAGCCGCTGCCGAGTCCTCACGCACGGCCCTCTGTGGAAGGGACGGGGTTTGGAGGGGGAAGTGGGATGCCCAGACCCACCTGGAGCTCTCACCTTACTGAACCTCTGCTCCAGCACTTCGTGTTCCCACTGAAGATCCTTCAGTTCCTTCTGGGTGACTTTCAGACGAGCTTTTGTGTTCTGCGAGGAAGGGACAATTAAAGAGCACGGGTTTCTCTGGGAGGTGTGGGGGATGCGTTCTGGCAAGGGAGGAGAGTGACCAGCAGAGATATGGGTGAGAAAAAACAAGCAGCACGCACGCCAACCCCCTTCCCTCTCTGCAGCAGGGGCTGCTCTTGGTTTCTCACTGCCAGAGTCCCGGGAGTCCCCTCGGAGGTCTTACAAACACCAAGCTAAGCCGAGAGGAACTCAGGGCTTTGCTCAGCGA
>NW_009595722.1:618-1271 GCF_000690535.1 Cariama cristata
GAGAGGATGTCAGTGCTGACCACCCCCCCCCCGGGAAGGAGCCAGGGCGACTCGGGAAAGGACAGGGCTGGCCGCTCACCGTTAGGACCTTCTTGTCCTTGTCATAGTGGGCCAACTTCTTCTGCAGCTCGGACACCTGCTCCTCGGCCTGCTGCAGGGGCTCCTTCAGCTGCTTGTTCTGGAGCAGCACATCTGCCTTCTCCTTTTCCAAGTGATTCTCTCTCTTCTTCATCTCCTCCATCTGCTCCTGTTCTTGGGAACACAAATGCCAACTCCTGAGGACTGCCCAGCTCCTCAGAGCTTCCCACACCATCAGGACACCTTCCCGCTGCCGGCCCAGCAAAACACACCTCCCTGCGCTCAAGAGCTTTGCTTGTGTGACACTGTACAACCCTCAGGAGACCAGCAGCACCCATGCCACCACCTGGGAACCGGCCAGATCTGGGTGAAATCCTCACAGGACCGGTCCCTTGGTGGAAGGGTGACGCTCTGCAGGGCAGGCAGGCTGTGGCAGGGGGGCAGGCAGTACCTTCAGCAAGCTGATGAGTGCCAGGTCTTTGAGAGTGATGTCGTTGTAGTAATTCTTGATGTCATTGAAGGCCTTCTCGTGGTTCCTCATCAGCTCGCTGATCTGGCTGTTCTTTCTCTCCTCT
>NW_009595722.1:1341-3368 GCF_000690535.1 Cariama cristata
TCTCTGGGGGGGGCGCACGGGGGGCTGAGTGAGGCCCTCCCGGAGACCCCGCGTAATGCCCCCCAGCTCCATTAGCCAGCGCCTGCCACCACCGCGTTACTCGAGGGACAAGACGCTCGTTAGCAGCATCACCGCAGCTGCCACCAGCTTGCGGAGCAGTTATGCTGGGACTACAGAGAGCAGAGTCCAGAAATAGCATCCTTGGAAAGAGGGCATGGAAAAGCTCCAAGTCAGCTCGTAAGAACCTGAAATGTCACCCGAGGAGGACGCTGGAGCGAGGACTCTGCAAGGGCTCCTCCAGCCAGCCCACCCCGCAGCCTGGAGAAGGGCTGCCAGGCACCTGCGCTCAGCGGCACGGCCTGGCGCCCCCTGCCTGCACCCCTCAGCCCGCACCACAGCCGCCTGGCCTTGGTCTGTTCACGCGATGCTGGGGGTCTGACAGCCCCAGAGCATGGGGAGCAAGAACTGGGGGAAAACTATCCCCCTTTCCACTTGAGGTTCTGCTAGGGAGCCTGGCAGGGCAGCAGAGCTCGGAGGAGCCTTCCCCTGGCCCTGTGTGAGCTCCCTTTGCCTACATGCACACCCTGACCTTTCACTTGTCTCTCGAAGTCATTGCACAGCTGGGTGATCTCCTCCTCTTGTTTCTGTTAGGGAGAAGCTACATGTTAGAGACAGACAACCAAATCCCGAGCCAGCTGCATCCCGAGTGACTCCCTCCTGCCCCCCGGGAAAGTCTCCCGCCGTGGCACCAGTCCCCCGTGATCTGTGCAAACGGTGGCTCGTAGGTTCTCCAGCCACTCTCACAGCTCCCTGCTGTGGGAGAGGGGTTTCACAGGAGCTGCCCCCTTCTCCCCATTCCTGTGCTGAACTTCTAGTGCCTCTAAGTGCATCGGTTACCAGTGCCTGTGGGAAACCCATCCCACCCTACAGAGAGAGACGGGGAGGCAGGCTCCCGCTCACACGCTGGGGCTGGGAGGGCTCAGCCTATGGCTCCATCGTCTCCCTCTGCAGCACAGGCACCTCACATATGGCTCTGGCCACACCAGGGACGTACCAGGCGCATGTTTTTCATTGCCACCTCGCTGGCCAGCTCCTGCTCCTTCAGCTCCACTTTCAGGGAGCGCATGTCTTTATGCAGCTCCATCTCCTGGTCCCAGTGATCCTTCTGGGCCCGTTTCATGGACAGGGTGCCCTCCACCTTCAGCTCGGTGAGGTTTTCCCGGTGTTCGTACAACAAGTGCTTCACCTTCTGCTTGTAAACCTAAAGACAAGGCACAGACCGGGTGAGGGGCTTCAGCAGGCGACAAAAAAGCCAGGATGCTCCTGGCTTGCATCCTGCCCCGCTCCTCCTCCTCCTCTTCCCCCTTCCTTCTCCTCCTCAGAGCTGCCCAAGGCTCACCCGGAGCTTGGGGCACTCACACCACCTCCCAGCCCTCTCCTCTCCCACCTTGATCTCCGCTTGATGCCGCTCCTCCGCCTGCTCCATCTCCCGGTCCTTGTTCCGCAGCTCTGCTCTCTTCTCCTCCAGCTGCCGGCAGGTGATCTCCCAGAAGGTGTGAATCTTGTCATGCTCCGACTGGAAATAGTTGCTCTCTTCCCGTTCCCGGTCCAGCTCCTCCCGGAGACGCATGACGTGCTTCTCCAGCTGCAAAGCCAAGAGGAAGAGCCAGGTAGGGGGAAAAGGAGGCCTTGGACAGATGCCTTTGCAAGACACCTCATAGCAAGCCGTGTCCAAACCTGGTGGGACACAGTGGCTGTTGCTGGGACAGAGAAGCGCAGGAGAGAAGGGGAGGAGCTCTGACAGAACCCATCAGCCTCTGGAAAAGGAGTAACAAAACCTTATCCTACTGCAAGCAGCCTGGGCTCAGATTGTCTTGCAGTGTCTAGTAACACCATTCCCAGATGCCTAAACACTACTGAATCATAGAATCAGAGAGTCATTTAGGTTGGAAAAGACCCTTAAGATGATCGAGTCCAACTGTTAACCTACCATGGCCAAGCCCACCACTAAACCCTGTCCCTAAGTA
>NW_009595722.1:3736-4154 GCF_000690535.1 Cariama cristata
GTTCGGGACCCACAACTGGACACAGCACCCGAGGTGCGGCCTCACCAGTGCCCAGTACAGGGGGATGATCGCTGCCCTGGTCCTGCTGGCCACACTATTCCAGATAGAAGCCAGGATGCTGTTGGCCTTCTTGGCCACCTGGGCACACTGCTTGCACTGAGATGTGCAAGATCTTATCCCAGGAACAAGGTCCTCGGGCCAGGGCCATCTCCTCCTCTGTTTGTAGGACAAAACAAGCAGGACTTGCAGCAACTGAGGGGCAGTGGCTACACCTTCCACCCCTGCCTGCCCCCCCACACCTACGGGAGCCTCCCGCCCCAGCAGCAGCGTGGCCGAGAGCGGCAGGCTGCAATCACAGAGCTCCAGGCTGAGCCATCACCCGGCTGCGCAGGGGGCCCGCGTTACCGAGGCGGGGGGG
>NW_009595722.1:4230-4566 GCF_000690535.1 Cariama cristata
GGAACGTTAAAAAACCGCCCCACAGCCCAGGCAGTCGTCAGGCATTGAAATGAACCCCAGCCGCTTGCCTCTGTCACCCTCTACCACCTGTCGTCCCTGGAGCCAGAGCCAGGCACCAGGCAGGGCTCCCAAGCGCTGTTCTTGCAAGTAGCAACGTCCTCCTAGCCGGGGGTGGGCTGGGAGAGACGGGGGATCTCTCACCTGCTCCTTGCTCATCTCCTTTGGCGACAAGGCATCCACCACTGCTGGAGCTTTGCTCCCTTTCCCTTTATTTCCGACTTTCTTTTTGGATGCCTAAGGAGAGAAAGCAAAATGCAGGAGGCACACGTGTGGCTC
>NW_009595723.1:0-231 GCF_000690535.1 Cariama cristata
GGGCACCAGCCAGCACCAGCCCCTTGTCTGCCGCCACATCCCAGCAGTAGGAAAGGCTCCCGGGGTGGAGGTTCATGTTCCCAGGCAGGCTCCTGCCACCTTGCTGGGCAGGCAGGGAAGAGTTCTTATTTACCACCTTCCCTGAGCCCTTCTTTAATCTCTTCACTGGAGAAAGAAGAGGTTTGCTGCCAGAAGGGAGGACTCTTCCTTCAGCTGGTCCCAGCAGGCCCC